>NC_056746.1:591398563-591441063 GCF_019279795.1 Protopterus annectens
TTTGGAAAAACTCCTTTCCGCATCAACGGCAAATATGCAAACTCTTTATTCACTGATACTGTAATGGTTTTGTCCAATTAATTTTGAATAGTCATGTTTATTCAACACAATACCATTAATTCACTAAAAAGAGGGGAAACAAGTTCAAAATTAAGTAATTAATGGCAGAAGAGGCTTCTCAGTATCTACAGATTATAGAATAAGCTCCTTTGCACATATTCATAGAAGACCGTCACATCTTCAAAAATCTAAACGTATCTTATCCTGGGTGACAAGAAATAATGCACCCACATTTTGACTGCTATCAGAACCTTGTTGCCTATCTAGTACATCTGTTCTGCCTGGCTAGAGTCACAGGTGACCCATTTGTTCCTCTCTGAGGCAAGGCAAGACCCAATCATGGGGACATCACTCACCCAGACATCCACCCCTCCCCCCACTTCCATGGAGCTTCTAACATTCCTTTAGCAGCTTCCAGAGACTACTAGAGCCGCTGGTCTTGGGGGGGGGGGGGGGGCATGAAAGCTTCTCCACATGGACTTTCTCTCATCCACATCGCTAAACCACAGCAGCACATCCCTATAATACAGACTATACTGGCTGCACTACACAAAGCTTCCACTGGATGTTGCCCATATGGCTAGCCAAGCTGCCTCCCTCCCACACAGGATGGGTGAGGGATATGCTGCTCACCTCTACCCTCCAGCCTCACTCCCTCCAGCTCCCATTCCCTCTAATCAAACACTGATCATTTTGGACATGAACACCCTTTAACAGCTTTAAACTTCAGTGTGTTTAACAACTTGTGAAAATATCACCCAGCCCCTCCAAATGCAAAGTCAGTTAAACACTTTTTTTTTTCTTATAGTACTGTAATGTGAACGAGTTCTCTCACAAGGATGACAACATAAAGGGAAGATGTAAAGAAGATGTAAAACGCCAGTTAAGATATTTTAAGACATTAATCTACGAATGTTACTGCTCATCAAGTCCTACTACCCACGCAGTTCTGATTCCCAGAATAGTTCTCAGGATCTGGAGTTGGAGTGATGTCATCTGGCAATGGAACAGGGTAATCTTCAAAAATCTGACTGAAGTTCAATTTCTTAACAGCTTCAAGTCTGGGTCGTTTGGGCTTTGGAGCTACAAAAGTCAAATAAAAAAAATGATTATACGTAAACAACTAACTCAAAGGCTCATCAATTGTGGGTAATGTTGACACAACTAGAATGCATTTTAAATAGGGCTCAAAACAGGTTTACGAATCATGCTTTTGTTGATCAAAAATAGATGAAATGGATTATTATAAAATCAGAAATAACTTGAACATGTGCTTCTAAATTTTCTTCATTCAGCATCATTCACATAACTTGATCACTGCGTTAACTCATTTTACTGCGGAAAAATTTAGTCTCTGTGCAGATCACAATACATTAATGAGAATAATTATGAAGGAATACGCATCTACCTCGAAGAACAAATGCAAGACTATAAAACAAAGTATCAACCAAAACAAAGTGGACAGAAAAGTTGCCACTTCATCACCTTCCCCCTTCTACTCCTGGAGTTCATTCTTTTTAAATGCAGGTAGCTGCAGATCTGCGTCCACTACAAGTATAGCGTGGAAGTCCATGGAAAAATTAAGGTGGCTACCAATCACTTTATCACAGCAAAACATATCACACTAAAAAGTTTCCCACCTTCTATTCCCTAACAAAATTAAAACTCCTGCGCTAGGTGTTATGAGAAAGGGGTGCAACACCCCAAACTTACATAAACCAACTTTGGGTCGTAACACACTGAAGAAAGGGAAGAAATCAGAGGAGTGAAAACTCAATGTTTCAATGAGTTCCACCCAGATTGAGTACTGTGGCAATAAACAGCCTCGCATCCCATAAAGATCTCATGAAAAGCAATGCTTTCTCATTGCAGACCTGATCATACTCATCTTTTCATTTACTTGTGGCTTCACTAACATCTATGCCTCCATCATTTATGGTTATTCGACCCAAGTTATGGTACAGGAATCACTGAGACTGTCTTAAAGTCTTCACCTTGTGTCATGGTCAACAATGCAATAGCAAACAGCTGTCCAAAGTGCCACCTTAAAGTGGCATCATATGGGGGGCAGATTTACAATAGGAATTATTGTAAAGTAGTGGGTTGGGAACAAATGGGTGTCCGAGACGGATTTTGCTTCCCACATAAAAAACAAGTTTTGTTTTAATTCCAGTATGAAAGGGAAACTAACTATTTTCATCTAAAATGACTTCCACTCTCTGCCCCCTGCTTAATGTCAAAAAAAAAAAAAATGGGCATAACATGCATGCATGTTAAAGAGTTTTTGCAAGTGGCAATTTGCAAATAAAATAGAGAACACTGTACCAACAGCTATGATGTAATGTTTTATTTTGTATAGGGCCATAAATGTGAATTTTGAATACTACACTGCAGCCCCTCCACACCCCACCCCATGCGTCTCGTTTTCCTTATCCACAACAGGAAACACCATACAGAGTGTCCTGTCCATAAATGACAGGAAAACTAACTATTTGCAACCTTTGAATCTATAACACTGGAAGCATACTAGGGTGATTCTACAATTTTTTCCAAAGTTTTACGCTATTAATATTCACACACACAAACACACACACACACACACACACACACACACACACACACACACACACACACACACAATGAGGGTAAAACGTTAATTCTACATTATCATTTTAAAACAGCTTTCCATTGTACTTGTTTAAAGAGTGGAACCATGTGATATACAATTTATAAAATTTAATTGTCCCAACAGATACCTTTACTGGTCAAGGCCAGAAAAAAATCTATGACAGTACATTGGTTAAATTTTTTTCTCGCCACCCCTCAACCCCAAAAAAAGAAAGAAAGAAAGAAAACTCTGCACATACTCAAAGGCGGCTGTAAATCAATGGTTGTATCGCTCTCTACTGTTTCAACAATGGAACTCCATTCCCGTTTCTTAGTATTACTTTCAGTGTCGTTTGCAATATCTTGTTCCTGGCAACAAATTTTCTGATGAAACTTGCTTTTCTTAGCAGTGGAGTCTGTCTTCTTAGCAGTGGAGTCTATCTCTCTATCTCCAGCAATAATGGCATCTTCAAAAGTCTGTTTATTTCTGAACTGGGATACCTTAGGTACCTTAATGGGTTCAGCAGCTACAAGTAAAGATAGAATGACAGAATTAGTGTTGAACATGTTTTAAACCTGGTCCAACAAACATAAAAACAGTGAAAATTGTGAAACACAATGACTTGATGGAAAAATAAATGTTAACGAATAGTGTTTTAACTGAGTTAAAAATTACCACTGCACCACTTCTGTGTAAGGATTTGTAACTTCACAGAGATCTTTTAAAAATACCAGATTTTTGACGTTTACAATGTAGTGGAAAAAAAAAAGGTTATGAACAGCACAAAAGCTTAACATTTACTGAGGTTTATCATAACAGCAAATGAAAAGATAACACAAACCATTATTATTAGAACCCCCCCCCAAAAAAACTAACCTCCCCAATACAAAAACTATGTACAATATTTACAAATTTAACATAAAATAAAATAATATCTTAAATAACGTTTCTCCAAAATTCTAGAATTTAGCTTAATATAGTTTAAACTGTTTATTATTTACTTAAAATTTGTTTATTGGGAAAGTCTGACTGGGCCAGAAAGTGCCCATTTTCAGTGGAGGCCCAGGAAGAAAAGTGCCACAATCACAATCTTTGAAAAATTAATTACGGATATTTTAAATCGCAAAGTATCCTATTGCACTACAAAATGTTGGAATGAAAGAAATGCTGTAATGAGAAAAACAAACTCCTCTTTTTTTTTTGTATTCGAGTGCAATGAAAAACATAACATGAGTTTAGAGAATATGTGAGGACAAACTCAGTCATATTATTTATTAACTAGATTAGTATGCAATAATTAAGACAACTCCAATAAAATATTTAAAAAGAGATATTAGAGACAGTAGGGGGAAATTGAGCAATGTCTTGGAGCAAAGTCCATACTGCAAAGATGACAACACGCAAGAAGAGATGCTTCCCATCCCCATTTACTTAGAAGTGCAGCACACTTATCTCCTACTGATGTCGTTTGTCTTTTCGGCTTTTCCCTGTTAGGGGTCGCCACAGCGGAACTCCGGTCCGCTAATGATTGGCAGTAGATTTTTATGGTGCCAAGTTGCCAGCCTGACGCCCAACCTTCAGCAAAGGCACGCCTATTCACGCATGTCTTTCGAACGCCACTCTACCATGGGGAGAACATGCAGACTCCACACAGAAGGCACTCCAGCCGAGAATCGAACAGGAGAACCTCTTGCTGTGAGGCGACAATGCTAACCGCTGCACCACCGCGCCTCACCCCATTCCTGGAAAGGTAATGAGAATTTAACATTAGTTACTATCAGAAGAAATGAAAAAAGCAATATTAAGCTATGTGTTACAGGCAAATGATGGTGTCAGGTTTTCAAAGCAATGTGCTACAAAAGAGGAAGATCTCTGTAATTTTCTGGGGATAGGGCTGATTATTATACAAAGAACTACAGTTGACCAAGTTGCTATTTAAGATTGTCAGACAAACAAAATATGTTTACAACAAAATTATTTAAAAGTACTGCATCAGCTTTATACTACTGTGAAAATAAAATTTAAAACTGCCTTCCACTTCGG
The DNA here is from genome assembly GCF_019279795.1 of Protopterus annectens. Classification (NCBI taxonomy): domain Eukaryota; kingdom Metazoa; phylum Chordata; order Ceratodontiformes; family Protopteridae; genus Protopterus; species Protopterus annectens. The sequence goes on from NC_056746.1 coordinate 591,403,275, forward strand.
GGCAGACTTAATTATTGCTGCTCATCCCTTCAATTTTAAAGTTAGTGGAGTTTAAAACTTTTCTATACCATACAGCAATTATTACAAGACCAAAAGAACAGAAAAAAAGCCAGTTTCTGAGCAGTAATTCTCTGATCTACCTAAACAAAGAATACATACAGAAATGCATTTTGATGTCATAAACCTCTACTTTACCATCCTTATTTGCAACCTCTAACATCCCTACTCTGGTCCAGTAATCAAGGAGCCTCAATCCTTACCACAGACACTGGAGAGGGACATTTATTTGGAAAACAAATGGATGCACTCAGTATTTCCAGATGCAGACCTCTCTGCATCAAGCACAATTTCCCCTTAAGAGCACCCAGAGAACACGCTCAGCCCACGGGGCTGGTTCCTCTCTATATCTGTCCAGACCCCCACAGCTTAGAATTGAGTTCTTAGCTGGGGTTTGAAGCAAAGTCCTAACACACCCTCTCTGTGAAGTCAGTGCTTTGTATCCCTGCTCCAAGCAACTAGCACGCACCTTCTCTGAGATTTGATTTACACACACACACACACACCTGCTGTGCCCCCTTCTGCCCAGACCATAAGGTAGTTATCACTGCCACCAGAACCCCTCCCAGCTACTTTAGGGCTCTTACAAGAGTACCCAGTTATACTGAGTGAATTTAATATTAATACAAATGGTAATGTTGACCAAACAGCAAGTGGCCAGAATTATCACCAAATAAATATAAATACTCTCAAAGCTTTTTTCTAAAAGTACCAGCCACAATGAGAAGTTTAAATATATTTAATAATAAAAGAACATGAGCATACTAAATATCTATTTACAGTAAACACCAAAGTTTTCAGTCACAGAAAATATTAAAAACACCAATGGAAAGTTTCACACAGTTATAAACACATAGTATTTAGTTAGACTAAAATAATTACTGTTTCTACTTATTGAACAGTGCAAGGCAAGATGTGCGAGTGGCCCTTGTTGTCAGATCCAAGACAAAATACTGATGAGACTTCAGTCTCCAATATTAAAACATTATTTCTGTACAGAATAACATTACACACATCTGGTCATCTCACTACTTCCTGTTATATCCCCCATCACTAGAAGCTGCCAAGGTTTTAGCACTGATGTGTTACCATACACACAGACAGAGCTTTACTCAGATGGGGTGCAGGTGATGAAGTCATAAAACCATGCCACTCTTCCTACAGGAGCTACAACCTACTATCTACCACAGACACTACATCTCTGGCTACATTGATAACTGTGGGATAATATCTTTATGGCTTAACCCAAAAAGTAAATTTCAAGAATATTTTACAAAGTTGGGTAGATTTAAAGATTAACCTCTTCACTTCCAGTACATGCTATTACACTGCATACATTTAATTCAGTTACAATAATACATGTACATTTCTTTTCCTTTCAGCAGGGTGCACTGCTGATACATTTTCAGCACAAGCGTCTGTACAAATAAGTTTGATATACAAATAACAATTATTTACAAAATTCCAGCTAGCTGTGCTGACATATGTTACAAATCCACTGCACTATTTCTCCTGGCATGGCTGGCAGTACCGCCCATTGTCACACCTCTCCCCTCGTTGAAGAATCAAGCTAGTTTTTCAAGAGCCCCTTAAGAAATTATGCTTGAGAGGAATGAGCCAATCTGGGAATACATTATCCCATATCCTATCTTGAGAGCCCATCTGCACTGGCATTGCTAACCCCACTACGGTGCTGCACTGTCATATGCCTGCAACCCTAGGCTCCACCTTAGTAACTTAGCATTCTGCTGGCTGGCTTGATCTAGTCATGTTAAAGGATTGCGGTCTTTAACTACAGTGAATTTCCTTCCATGCAGATAGGGTTGAAGTTTCTGTAGTGCCCATACTATGGCTAAACATTCTTTTTCTACTGCTGCATAGCATTCCTCCCTAGGTTAGAATCTACGGCTGAGATATACCACTGGGTGCTCTTCTCCCTCTGAGGCAACCTAGCCAAGTACATAGTTTGAACCATCCACCTGTACAACAAATTCTTTGCTGTAATCTGGACTGGCTAACACCTGGGATAATCCGAAAGCCTCTTTAAGCTTTTGGAATGCCGGCTGAGGTCCACACTACCCTGTCTGTCCTATTTTTCCTTGTCAGGTCTGAGGGGAGCAGCTATTGTACTATAAGACGGACCAAATTTTATATAGTACACTGCTGTCACCAAGAATGACATCACCTGCTTTTTAGTAACAGGGGCAGGCCATGCCTGAATGGCTTCTACTTTGGCAGGTTCTAGCCTGATCTTACCACTCCCCACTCTTTCCCAAGTAGAATGCCTCTGTCATACCCACCTAACACTTACTGGCCTTAATGGTCAACCCAGCCCTTTGCAGTCTATCCAGGACCTCCCTGATATGCTGAACGTCTTCATGCTAGGAATGGTTGTAAATGGCAATATCCAGATAAGCAAGGGCATAATCTCCTGCTAGGATACGATCTACCAGCCTCTGGAAGGTAGCTGGGGCATTTTTCATCACAAAGGGCATTTTTGTCAACTCATATAATCCAAAAGGAGTCTAAGACTGACCTCTCTCTCTAGCTGTGGAAGTGAAGGGCCCCTGCCAGTAGCCCTTGGTCCGATCAAGAGTGGTCAGATACTTAGCCACACCCAGCTGCTCTAAGGCTTCATCTGTCCTAGGCATGGGGTAAACATCCGACTCAGGCTATTTAGTTTCCTGTAGTCTACAAACAACCTGGTGCTCCCATCTTTCTTTGGTACCAGCATCACTGTGGAGGCCCAGGAACTGCTGGACTCCTGGATTACCCCCAGATTCAACATTTCTTGGATCTCCTCTCTCAGAATCTGTCTGACTCTCTCAGGCACCCTGTAAGGGGCCTGCTTGATAGGCCTTTAGAGTTCTGTATCCACACGGTGCTGAAGCAAAGTGGGTGCAGCCAGATTTCCCAGTGAACATGCCCCCAAACTCCTGTAACACTGCTCGGATTTCTCAAACTTTGGTAAGGGATAGCCGCTGGGACATTTATACCCCTTCCACAGAAATGTCAGTCCGAACCTCAATGAAGGAGATCGGTCACCAGATCCCCCTCAGACTCATCATGCCATCCATTGCAAATACTCAGAACCAGGACCCCCTACCATGGTCAGGTTTCATCATGTCAACATGGTAAAATATGGGCCCCTGCCTCCTGCCCAGCAGTTCTACACTTAGTTATCACTGACCTTCCTTACCACTTTAAAGGGCCCCTCCCAAACCACCTGCAGCTTACTGTGTCTGACAAGAATGAGAACAATGTCAACTGCTGCCCCCACAGCATACTCTCTGGCCCGAGCATTCCTTTCATACCAAACCTTTTTCTGCTGCTGGCCTCCTGCTAGGTTTGCCTGGGCCAAGCCCATGAGCTCCATGAGCCTTGTCCTTTGGTTTAGGACATATACCACATCAGATTCCTTGAGGGGTTCACACTTACCCTCCCACTCATCTCGAATCAAACCTAAAGCTCTCCTCACCCTATGCCCATACAGCAAATGAGAGAGTGAAAACACTTGTGGATTCCTGGGGTACCTCTCTGTAAGCAGAGGGGGGGCTAATTGTTTCCATTCTCTCGCTCTCTTAAACTGATCTGCAAATGACCATAGCATTGTCTTCAGTGTAGAGTTTAACCTCTCTACAAGACCATTAGTCTGGTAATGGTAGGGGGTGATCTTTAGGTGGTTCACCCCACAGTGCTTCCATACACAAGCCAGCAGGTCTGACATGAAATTGGCACCTCTGTCAGTCAGTATTTCTCTTGGGAAACCTACCCTGCTGAAAATCTCTAGCAAAGCATTTACCACCTTGTCTGCCTCAATGAAGGACAAAGCCACTTCTTCAGGGTATCTAGTAGTATAATCTACGACCACCAGGATATACTTCTTCCCTGTGGAGCTTGGGGTACTCAGAGGCCCCACAATATCCATGGATATCCTCTGAAACAACCCCTCAATTACAGGCAAAGGGCATCAAAGTAGTTTTGACCTGGTTTCCAGCCTCGCCTACTTTCCAACACTGCTCACAGGTCCTGCAGTACCCTGTTACATCCCTTGCAATGCCAGGCCAATAGAAGTTCTTCATAATATGTCTCCTGGTATGCTTTATGCCCATATGACCTGCAAAAGGAATATCATGGGCTATGCCTTAAAATGCCAGACGGCAGACTCGAGGCAATACCAACTGCTGTATTACCTCACCCTCTGGCCCTCCCCAGGGTTGCTTAGCCTGTCTCAGCTCTATTTTTGTGACTCTTCAAAGATCCCCTTCTATAGAAGTCGGGTATCCTCTAAACACCAGTGCCTCACTGTCAGCCTGGGTACTATCACTCACCTCTGCCCTTGCAGTCACTCTGTCCAAGGGAACATTGGTACCCAGAAGCAGCTATGGCTCACCTTCAGGCTCACTGCTACAGAGTAGCTCCTTCCCTGAAACAGCCACCTCACCAGCCCTGGCTTCAGTTAGGAGTTCTGTCTGGGTGTCCCCCCAGGCTACCAGACCCACATGACTGTCTTCATGCCCATGCAACGGCATGTACACAAGGTACTGCATAAGCGAAATCATTCCCTGTCACGACATCTGCAGGGATATCCTCAAATAGACCTACTTGCTTGCTTCATTTTCCACCCTCCCAGTCAAGATGAACTCTGGCCAAAGGCATTTGGAATGTGGTCCCTCCATAAGCTAGGACTGGAGTGGACTGCCCAAGCAAGTACTGTTCCTCTTTAACCACTGCAGGCTTCACAGTGGTTATGTCAGAGGTGGGGGTCTCAGCAGTGGCCTGCTTTCCATCCACTATGATAGGCTATAACCTCTGGTGATAGTTTGGTACCCCTGTTGTCCAGACCTCTTACCACTGGCATACTGTTATTCCCACTTGCTGCCCCCCACCTTGCCTCTGTGGACATTTATATGGTACATGGCCCCACTGGTTACATTTAAAACATTTAACCCTTGATCCTGGCAGTGTGCCTAAACTAGTGGCTTCCCCTGTTACTGGCAGACTCTGTTGGGGTGGTTTAGGCTGCCCACCATGGGGTCCCTTATATCCATGTGCAGCACTGGGAATCACTTACCTGTGCAGTGATACCCTGTTTGCTAAGTAGAGATCCCCCCCTTTTCACCATCTCATCTGCAGGGTTGCATTCTCGGTCTGCCAACCCGATTCTCATGTCCTCAGGCAACTGCTAAGGGCTTGTTCCCTCACCAAACATTCTGCCAGCCCTTCAAAAGTGGTGACCCGACACCTACTCACCCACCCACCTATGAAAATAAGTGCTTAACTCGGCAATATAATCACAAATTTCACCTGCCTTGCGTCTATGCTCACAGAACTTTTCCTGTAAGCTTCAGGTGTTAACTTAAAGCATTCAGGTAAACATTTATTGACTTTTTCATAATTTAGACAATCAATATCAGACAAGTTTGAAACAGTAGTTACAGCTTTACCATGGAGTAAGGGGGTCAGGAATTGTACCCAGAACCCTTGGTCAACATTGTTTACAAACCCTTTCAAATATAGGAATCAAACAGTTAAAATCATCACACACTGTAAATTGTGGAAAAAATTTACCAACCTTTATTGCTTCTGAGGTACAGTTATTCCCATCTCCATTACCTCCATGACCCTGACGAAAAGTCAGTGTCTCCCTCTAATGTTGACACTGCTTCTCATTTTCTTCAGCATCCAAACACCACTGTTTCTCTGCAGATTCTAATTCCATCTGTTTTGGCTGCCTCATCCACTGATTCTAATTCCATACGTTTGGCCTCCAGTTCAAGTCTCTAACTCCAGATGTATTTTTAAGTCCTCTGAGGAAAAGGTGAATGGTCCTGTTTCTGAGGGCTGCAAATTTCCACCACCAGACTGGTTATCTCCCTGGCTGCTGATCTGTATTATAGCTGTGACTAAGGCTGAAATAATTTCCTCTTTAGTCAGGTTGGCATACACCACTCCTTTAGCTTCGCACAACTTGGCCAACTGTTCTTTCTCCGTTTGCCATAATAGTCTGCTAATATTTTTGCCTGCTCACCATGACTAAACAAAACTAACAACAAATAAATACAAACTGCTGTGGTATGAAAAGCTGAATGCTCAACCTGTGGCTTCTGAAAAAATGCACACCTTTAATGACAACAGTTTACAGGCTACAGAAGTTCAATATCCACACCACTGCTCACCAATATGTGACGTCCCCACTCTGGGCCAGTAACCAAGGAACCTGGATCCTCACCATTGATACTGGAGAGGGATGTTCACAATACAACTGGATACAGTCAGTATTTCCAGATGCAGACCCCTCTGCATCAAGCACAATTTCTTTTAAGAGCACCCAGGGAACATGCTGTGCTGGGGGGCTGGTTCCTCTCTATGTATTTTCAGACCCCCAATAAAACTCCCCATTGGCACAGCTTAGAGTGGAGTCCTTAGCTGGGGTTCCAAGCTAAATCTTCCCACACTGTCTCTGAAACCAGTGCTTTGTGTCCTTGCTCCAAGCAGCTGGCACACACCCTCTCTGAGATTTGATTTGCCCGGAGGCACGCACACACACCTGGGAAAGGCCGTCACAGATTCACCTGCTGTGCCCCCTTCTGCCCAGACTATTATGTATTTATGACTGTCACCAGAACCTCTGCCAGCTACTTTAAGGCTCTTACACAAGGGTACCCAATTATACTAAGTGAAGTTAATATTAATACACATGGTAATGTTGACGAAACAGCAAGGCTTTCAGGGGTGGCCTGAGTTATTACCAAATAAATATATACAAACACTCTGAAAAATTTTCTAAAAGGGCCGTCTAAAATGAGGAGTTTAAATATATTTAATAATAATAAAAGAGCACAAGAATACTAAATATTTATTTACAATAAACACCAGAGAGTTTCAATCACAGGGAATATTACAAACACCAATGGAAAGTTTCACACAGTTATAGAAAAACATTTAGTTAGTCTCACTATCTATTCCTGGTTTACTAAAAGAATTACTGTTCCTACTTACTGAATAGAGCAAGGCAAGATGAATGAGTGGCCCTTGTTGTCATTTCAAGACAGAATTCAGAATGCTGCTGAGACTTCAGTCTCCTCTAATATTAAAACACTATTTGTGTACAAAATGGCATCATGCACATCTGGTCATCTGACTTGTTTCCCACACTATCCCCAATTACTAGAAGCTGCCAAGGTTTTAGCACCTATGTGTAACCATACACAAAGATAGAGCTTTGCTCAGAAGTGGTGCAGCTGCTGGAAGTCATAAAACCATACCACTCTTCCTGCAGGAACTACAGCCTATTCTCTAGCACAGACATTAAGTCTCCAGCTCCATTCAAAACTGTGGGATAATATCTTTATGGCTTAAGCCATAAAGTAATTTAAATTTCAAGAATATTTTGCAAAGTCAGGTGGCTTAAGATTAACCTCTTCACTTCCAGTATATGCTGTTACAACGCATACATTTAATTCAGTTACAATAATACATGTAGACTTATTTTCCTTCTAGTAGGGCACACTGTTGACACATTTTAGTACAAGCAAACCTCACAAATACATTTTCCGCACAAGCATCTGTACAAATCAGTTTGATACACAAATGACATACAAATTATTTACAAAATTCCAGATAGATGTTGTGGTGTATGTTACAAATCCACTACCCTATTTCTCCTGGCATGACTGGCAGTACCTATCATCACAACCTCACTCTAGCAGCAAATATAAACCTTGAAAGGTTGTTTTTAATTTAGGGTGGGTAATGTCAATTAAGAAGCAGATCTCAAACGTTCACATAACTAAATGGCTAACAGACGTACAACCAAGGGTAAAGAAGTTTGTAAATCATGATATTTGAGAGCTGCAAGGCAAGACTGCTGTACGACTACTCTTGATATATTGGTTTATACATATACGGTTTCCTAGTCTTTTCATCCGATTTACTGTAGTGCTGTTTGCTTTAAAAGCATTTTAAAATCAGAAGTTTAGACATTGTACATTAAAGGTCAGGGAGCCAACATTTGCATTGCATTCTTTGACTCAAAGGATTAACAATTGCGCTTGTGGGAATAGCTGACAAAACAGCATTTTTATTTAAGGTAATGACAGCATCACACAGGCTAATTATAAGAGCTACTAGTTAAGACTGACCTAGGTCTATTTCTGATTTTTACTAGACACATTTCAGTCAGGTGGAAACTTTGTAGATCCTAGATAGCAGTACCTTTGCAATGAGGAGTGGTGAACAGGGGCACATCTGACTGCCAGTGTGTCTCTGCAGCAACAAAATAAGATAATAAAAACTTGCAAAGTGTGTGTTGTTTCCAGCAGGTAAGTCTTTACTTTTTGACACAAGGCAAGAAGGGATCCAAGCACTGCCACAGTGTCAACAAGCTGAATTACTAAAATTAAAATACTGAATTTGCTCACCTTTTTGAAACTGGGTCTCTCATCTCAGCAGATGCATGGGAGTGTTATAGCTTTGGTTTTATGAAGAACCAGAAGCAAAATAAAAAATCAAAAATAAGTTTTATTTTAGGACCAGATACTCAGATCATCTACTTCCTGTGTGTATATGCACTACAAAAGTGGTCAAGAAGTGCAAAGTTAATTTCCTAGATATCAGAGTAAGCGACCTCTATAGGCAAGATAGGAAAGACATTTATTAGGATTGATGAAAAAGTTAAAGTATTCTATTACAGATTAAAATGTAAGGTACATGTGAAACTTACTGATTAGTAAGCGTTCAATGAAAGAGAAGTCACTTTCATCATAGGATAATTCCAGACATTGCTTCACCAGTTTTGTTAATGAACCAATTGTGCATGAAATTAGTGGCAGACTGTGTAAGCCCAGTATAAGCATAAGCACATAAATGTTTCTAAACTGCCTTCATTCACTTTCAGTACACCAACATCCAACCAAAGCCTAGAGGAGTGGTTAGCCTTAAATACTTGTCCCCTAAGTCAAGGATTAATCTTTTCTCAACTCTGTTGCTGTTTTGAAAATATTAAATTTTAACTCTGGATGGAGAATGCATGATCATCTGGCATTTACACAATCAATGCATAATTAGTTCAAAATCCACGGTGGTGCAGCAGTAGCGTTGTTGCCTCACAGCAAGAGGTTCTCCTGTTCGATTCTCGGCCGGAGTGCCTCTGTGTGGTCTGCATGTCCTCCCTGCGGTCGAGTGGCCTCCGAAAGACGTGTGTGAATGGACGTGCCTTCACTGAAGATTGGGAGTCGGGCTGGCAACTAGGCACCATAAAAATCTACTGCCAATCATTAGCAGAGCGGAGTTCCGCTGTGGCGACCCCAAACCGGGAAAAGCCGAAAAGAAACAAAAACAACAACAATGCATAATCAGTTCAGTACAATTTTTTGACCACTTTACATCACCATAATCAGAGAGGTGTCCCATAAAGCATTCCCTGCCATGTATCCATATTCAAGACTAAGTAAATATTGTGATATACCCATTTTCTTGTCCACAATGTTTGATCCTTGTGAGAAATATTATGGCAATATGTTCAGACTAGACAAAGTTAGTCTTCATGAGTGTAGCAGCAGAGATATTTTTTGAAAATGTTGAAGATTCAATGTTTGTCTTCCAAGTAGGAAATATGATGGTGGGTTAGCATTATTAAATCAATCAATCTGGTTGACAGGAGTTAAAAGGTGTTACAGGGAGATTAAGAAGTCTCTTTGTGGTCATGTTTGTTGTGTAACTTTGAGCACAGCATGCATCAGTTGTTAATTATGCCATTTCTAACTTCTTTCACACTGGGGACATTTCAGGAATCTGCCTCAAAAAGTAAATCCATTTTCTTGCCTGATTTAGAGCACCTTGGAGATTACCAAGGTGAAGAAGCTGCCTGGGAACTGAAACAAAATGTCTGTCTTTAATTGCAGGGTAGGAAAAAGTGACATTTCTCAGCAGGTAAATCTAGATTTGATTTTGAAGGGCTTAAGGGGTACACAGGCTACCTCATTAGGCTGATTTGAGTATAATGTCCCTCTCTGTATATAGTAGCCCAATCACTTGTCACAGCAGTAATGACCACAATGCTTTCTCATTATATATCACGTTACAGACCACCTCAAAGCCTCATCCCTCTTTTCAGTATTACACAGGGTACTGAAAGGAGACTTCTGCCTCGCATATACAGCTTCAACAGACACTACTCTGTCAGACTTATTACATACTTTACAAGTCCACTGGTGCTATAAACACTCGCTCAAGGAATCTCAATCGCTTTTGTAAAATAAATAGACTATGGTAGAGGGACAGGAAGTACCACAGAGAATACCACTTTTATTGAATCATCTTCCACTCTTTTGCAAAATAAATAGAACATGGTAGAAGGAGAGGACATACCACAGAGAATACCGCTTCCATTGAATCATCTTCCACTCCACATAAAGAAAGTACTATTCTTTTACAACATTAAAGCATCCCTGACCCTCACGGACAAGGGAAACACAATTTCCCAAAATACCCTTGTTTGGCCCATATCTAGTTTACTTGCAAGCAAAACATAAGGGCTAAAAACTACTATGGGAATGTAACGAAAGGCTAGGCTTAAGATCCTCACACATCAGTACCTTAGTAAGTATCGATGAAACTAGAAATAAAATTGCCTACCTTAAAGTCATCCTGCAGTACTCATTATTACTGAAACCTGGTTTAAAAGGGCAGAAAGCACCCCCTCTACACCAGGGTTTTGCACCAACCATGGCAATTGTGGTGAAATATCCATACTTGTTATAGACCAAATTAGCTCAAGACAGATTCTCAGAAAATAAAACTTAGTGAGATTTAGCTCGGCCTAAACAAAAACAACTACCATATTACATCACATTACAGACCCCCTTAAATGATTTATTTTACATTTGTTGACCGGGCTAGTCTAGCTGGATATATTTCCATTTTCAGTAGAGGCCCGGGGAGAAAAGCTCCACATAGATATACAAAAGTATAGAAATATTGTTACATGGTAAATAAAGGATTAATAAAAAAAAATAAAACAGGTAATTGTTACATTCTAGAGATAAAAACACTTGAGGAAAGCTACAGTAAACATAATATCACTTAAGAAAGCTAAACAAATGTAATACAGTGAGAATTATATACAACTGTTCACACATCAGGTAGAAGGATTTAAACAATAAGTTGATTAGAGTTTAAATAGTGTCAGTCTTACTTACAAGACTAAGCATTTAAATGTTTGGAAGTTTGGTTACAAGAGGAAGAAACAGAGGTGAAGAGGGTGGTTAGTCAGGGTTACTACAAATGTACAGTATACAATACAAATGATTCCTGAAAGCTATGCCCAGTTCTTTACTGCACTTTATGAACTTCATATACAGAAACTTCACTATCCAGGGTGACTTTAGCTACCCACTGGATAACTTCCAGACCTGCACCTCAAATGTGGGTTACATCATAAATTCCCCAGTTTCATAAACAAGAAATCCCTGGGTAAAATAATCAGAGTTGACCAGAATTCAAAATGTTCCTGATGGGGTCCTTACAAATATGGCAGCTATATGGACTGCCCTGCAAGTATACCCTTCCTCAGTCAAGCCTGACCACAAACTGTTAAATTCCACTTTCAAAATCCCTAAACCAGGTGAGGTAAGTATCACAGTAAGACTGAGCACAGAAAATGTCATTCTATGATGAACTGTCTGTGTTCAAATATAACTGCATCCTTCCAAGTATTAAGTGCAAGTATACCCTGTTCTCACTTCCGAAACTGTATGAACTTGTCAGTCCCTACCAAAACTAAACAAAAAGTGAAAGGAAAAAGCAAACCAGCCTACAAATCCACATGCATAAAAAAGGCTTATTAAAATATACAGCAAACTTAAAGACCCACAAATCAAGGTAACATCAAAAGGTTAACAAGGTGCGACATCCCTTCTCTGGGCCAGAGATCAAGGAGCCTCAGTCCTCATCATTGACACCATTGGGAGACCATTCACTTTGAGAGAAATAGATGCACACAGTATTTTCAGATGCAGCTCTTTGCACAAAGTACAATTTCTCTGAAGAGCACACAAGAACAGTCAGCCTGGGGTCTGGATTTCTCTTTCTCCCTCTAGGGCCCCAATAAGCCTCCCCACTAGCACAGCTACAGGGTTAAATCCCCAGCTGAGTGTCCAAGCCAAGTATTCCAGTACCCTCTGAGACCACTGCTTCATGTCCCTGCTCCAAGTAGCTCACACACACACACAAACACACACAAACACACACACACACAAACACACACACAAACACACACACACACACACACACACACACACACACACACACACACACACACACACACACACACACACACACACACAACACACACACACACACACACACACACACACACACACACAAACACACACACAAACACACACACACACACACACACACACACACACACACAAACACACACAAACACACACAAACACACACAAACACACACACACACACAAACACACACACACAAACACACACACACACACACACACACACACACACACACACACACACACACACCTGGGAAAGGCTGGCACAGATTTACCCACTGTGCCCCCTTCTGCCCAGACTATAAGGTAGTGATTACTGCCATCGGATACTCCCCCAGCCAGCTACTCTAAGACCCTCACAAAGGGTAACCAATTATAATGTGCAATATTAGTACTAATACAAATGGTAGAAGCTGACCTCACAGCAAGACTCTCAGGAGTGGTCCCACAGTGTCACCAAATAAATATAAGCACTCTCAAATGTTAAATATTTTCTAAAAGGACGAGCCACAATGAAAGATTTATTAACTACTGAATATATTTAAAAGAACCATGAAAATACTGAATATAAATTTAAAGCAAACCAGAGTTCAAATCACAGCAAATATTAAAAATAATACTGATGGACAGACTCAGACAAATATAGAAAAACAGTAATAAACTAATCTTGCTAGATATTATTGACTGATCTAAAGAAATTACTGTTCCCTAACAAGTTATTTCGCAAGGCAAGATGAAATACGCGAGTAGTCGTTCTAGTCATGCTTCCAAACAGAATACTCAATACCCAGATTACTCCCTGTAATACCTAAAAAAAATATTATTTCCAAGACTGGCAGAATGACATCATCTGGTCAATTGACTCTAGGTTCCCACACTATTCCCTTTTGAAATTGAGACAGGAATTTAGCACAGACATGTAAAACATGCAGATCTAGCTCTTTTCTAATGTTATGGCAGGCCTGACGCCAAGAAACAATAACATCACTTCCCCTCTTTTTACTGAAACTAACAATGTCTGCTTCCAGACCTATTAATCACAGTGGGATGCCATTTTAATGATTTAACAGCTCATTTACATTTCCCTTGTTTTTCTTAAAGTAAGCTAGCTGGTTAACCTCTGCTCCTCCAGTGTTCTTGGTTACAGTATATACATTTAAACAGTTACTACCTGCATGCATATTTCCTTTCTCTGCTGCACGACCCATTGTTGATACATTTTTCAACATTACAAATACATTTTGATAGTCAAATGCAATACAATTCCAATACATTTGTTAACACAAGCATCTTGTACACATCCATTTGATAAATCAAAGGATATCATTCTTAAAACTCCAGCTAGCTATGCTAGCACAAGCCCATATCATCACACAAGGTACTGAAAAACATAATCAGGAAAACTAAGGCTTACAATGAATTATGGCTAGCATTGGAAGCTAAGGATAATTACAAATCTTTATGTATGTCACAAAATTGCACAATAACAACCAGCACTGCTCTGAACTCATTAAAATGGCACTACCTACTTTGAGGCAGTGGATGTCGCAAATTTACCGGCGAACTTCATCCAGAGATCCATCTTTATCAAACCCACATATACTTAAGGGCCTAAATACCCCCAAATCACAAAAAAACATTTTTTGTTTTGAAAAACACTCAACAACAAGTATGTTCTTTATGACACTTAACATATGAGGATGCCTACAGTAGGCTGTTTGCTGAATATGCAATACAGTACCCCGCTCCTACAACTATTCTACCTGAGCTAATCTACTGGCTTTGAACCCAAGGTTTGGCATGCAACAGTTGTAATGCCTCATCACAACAGTGACCCTGACACAGACACCTGGAATTACAGGCCCATCAGTCTGATGAGCCTCATTTGCAAGGCCATGAAACAGGTCATAACAGACTTGATAAAAACAACAATATACATATAAAAAAAATCTTAGAAGAATTGACCCCCAGCAGTTTGTCTTTGTTAATGGCAGATCCTGTTAAATAAGTTTGGTAAAACACCACATGCCAACATTACCAAGAAGTTAAATGCACAATATATAGATCCATATGTGGTTAGACAGCTAACTGGTTGAGGGACAGAACTCATGGGATGGCAGGAACAACTTCAAAGAGCATGAAAGTAACCAGAGGGGTATCACAGGGTTATGTGCCTGGACCTTTGCTTTTTGGCATACACATCACGGAGATCCAAATCAAAAATTAGGAACTCTGGTTAACCAGCTTTGCTGGCAATTGCAAACTGGGCATTATACTTGAATCCCCTTCTGATTTGCAAAAGCTGCAAAATAAACTTCTACATGTTAATAGCTGATGTGCTGAGAATGGGCTAAAAATTAAATGCTAAAAACATACAATATTGTTGTAGTTGGCAAGCAATCCCTCCATCTACCACACAACATAGAAAATATCCCAGTTAAACCAGAAAAGCCAAATGTAAACCACTGAGGTTAAAGTTGCTCCCACAACAAGGTAAAATCCAAAAATGTATCCAAATATCAGCCACAAACCACCAGATAAATGGAGGTACCTTTATTGTATAGTCCCTAAAGGGACTAAAACCACAAACAAAATAGAACTTAGCACTTTCATCCCTTACAGTAGGGGGACTTCATCTGAGTTCTAAATAAATTAATTAGTTCACAGTTTATACTAAACCTTTGGTCCACCTCCCAGAGTAAATTAATCACAATTATCGTGGCAACACAATGAATTAAACTGATATATGTCATCACATAAAAAATAATAAATAAAATTAACCTAAAAAAAAAAAAAAAAAAACTTATCATAAATAATAAATCAATACCTAACCATACGTCAATTAAATGTGTTGGTGTTTAAAAATCAGATAGGTGTATATAGTACAATGCAAATTCTAAACAGACTAAAATTAACACATAGGAGCCTTTTCCTTTGAAGAGCTGTTCAGGGAGAGGTGGTCAATAAGACTGTCTGGTCCAGATGCATTGGTTTTTAACTGCCATTCGGCATCTTTAAACAGTAATTAATTTTGACTGGTCAAATTCCACCACTTTAATAATGACATATCCAAAGAGTTGACCAATCTATTCATCCTTACTTTGTATATGTCTGAAAAGTGCATTTGTCTAGGTCTTGTTCTGAATATCCCTCCTATAAATATAATTGGAAAATTTCTGACATAGGAGGACTAGATACGAGTAAAATAGGGAAAGATCCTGTAGTTATCTTTAGGAGAGATTGGAACATCAAAAAGTTCCTGAAACTTGAGGGTAGTTCTGTGAAAAAAAAAAAAACTGAATTGACAGGCATGAGCAAATGTGGGAGATGTTCTCACTGCCCATTTATTACTGAAGGTAGATTCACAAATATTTATGGGTTTGGGAGAGTCATATGCCTCCAAAAGAATGTAATGGCTATAAAAAAGTGGTAGTATATGTCGCTCAATGCAGAGGCTGTACAGCATTTTACATTAGGAAAACCGAGAGATGTTTGAAATAAAGTATTTACGAACATTTGGAGGATATTAAGAACAAGACTCAGGCAAACACACTTTTCAGATATATACAAAATAAGGATGAGCATACTTTTGGGTTTTTCATTACTGAAGGGGTGGAATTTGACCAAACAGGAAGACCGGTCAAAATTAGAGTGTAAAGAAGCAGAATGGCAGTTAAAAAAAAAACAACAACCAGAGCAAACGGTCTTGATGACCACATCTTCCTGAAGAGCTTTTTAAAGGAAAAGACTCTTGTGTATTAATTTATTCTGTTTAGAATTTACATTGTACTATATGCATATATACATATATTGATTTTTAAAAAACCAACACATTTAATTGGCATAGGGTTAGGTAGTGATTTATTGTTTATATATTTTTTTCTTTTTTTAGGTTCACTTTATTAATTATTTTTTATGTGATGACATATCACTTTAATTCATTAAGCGTTTCTACCATAATTGTGATTAATTTATTTTGGGAGGTAGACCAAAGGTTTAGTACAAATTGTGAACTAATTAATTTATTTAGAACACTAACAAAATCTTAACATAAGAGACGAAAGCGGTAATTTCTATTTTGCGTGTGGTTTTAGTCCTTGTGGGAACTGCACAATAAAGGCATTTGCTTTTAACTGGTGGGCTCGGCTGATTTTGGATACATTTTTGGATTTCACCTTGTTGTGGGAACGACTTCAAACTCAGTGGTTTACATGTGGCTTTTATAGAAAATACCCCACTCAAAAATGAATATGTTGTGAGAGAGCTTGTGACATTGGTACATAACTCACTCTCCTTTAACCATCATGTTACAATAGTGATCAGAAAATCCTATCTGGCACAACTGATCATAAACGGCATTTCCTTTAGGTCCAAAGTACTTACTACTCTAATTTGCTCTGATCAGACCCATCACAGAATACAATGCCCCACTTGGGATGAATCTTACTAAGCATACAAGCAGTTATGTGGAATCCAAAGGTAACCTGACAAACATGATCATGGGGGTAGAGGAGAACTGAACTATCAAGAAAGGTTGAAGGCCTTGCCCTTGTATGCAGTGTACCACAAACTGCTTAGGGATCCTATAGTCCCAAGACCTCTTATTTCCCCACATACCAAACAATCCTACAAACATTAAAATCAGAGATCTGAACCCGCTTTAGCAAATAAATTGTGCAAAGAGATGAATTCATCTTGCAGTGACTATTCCTTCTCTGAAAACTTCCTCTCCAGATCAAGCAATGCGATATAATATTTTCTTTTAAGAAGGAATTAAACAACTGGAAGGGTATTCATAAATTCATCATGGTATGATTGACCTATTGCTCCTTGTAAAAGTAGGTAGGGTCTAAGGGTTGGTACTGGCATAGTGTTAATGGCCAATTAGTCCAGTTACCTTATACATTCTATGGCTCGAATATTCTCAAAAAAACTAAATAAAAAAATACAATTCAGCATATGTATGAGGGAAAGAGGTTCAAAGGAGAAGTTAAGTAAGTGCTTGCTAACATAACTGAGTGTGCGTGTGTGCGGAGGGGGGGGGGACTTGCATTAGGAGTCTGGGTTTACATGTTTCTTCTTCAGCATGCAATAAGTACTCAGAACAAGCTGGTGCAAAAAAGATGGCCTTGGAAATGGAGTCTAACAGAAGACCTCTCAATTGTCCAGAAGTTTGCCTCATTTTTGGCCTGTTCCTGTGCTTTTCTAGCAAATCATTGATTTTTTTTTAAAGTTATTAAATAATGACAGACACTTGAGTTTCAGACTTTATATCATTCAGAATACGCATGACAATTCAAAATGTGTCATTCTATCGACTTTCTGGGTTTATCAGTGTAATATTCAATATCTGTCCCTGATTTTGTTCGTTTGTGCAAAACTCTTGCACTAAGAGTTTGAAAGGTATGGACTTTAGGTGGCTGGAAGGGTGTAAACTCATCTACAACATGACCACTATCTTACCAACAAGTTAATACTCCCTGGCTAAAAAGAGGTACTGTAACTTGGGGTCTGGCTTTCCTGCTTGCTCTGAAAGCAAATTTTGGCTCAAGTGACCTTAAAAGGCACGAGGGAAAATTGTAAGGAAATTATGTGGTTCAAGCATTTATGGTTCAAACCTCTCCCAACCCAGCTTTTTGTGCATATCCCTTAATTGGCTTAAAATGCACATTTATGATTAGCACAAGTAGAAAACTATAATTCAAAGTGGAAAGTGACTATGTTGAAACAGGGAGGAAGCTCAAGAAACAAGGAAAGATTGGGATTTTGGATGCAGGTCTTTAAGGAGAAGAACAATAATCATACAGAATATTATATCCATAAAGTAGGAGAAAGTATTCTGGGACGTAAGCCAACAGAGAAATTGAGAAAGGAGATTCTGCCAAGCGGGATGATTACAATTATGGAAACAGACAAAGGAAGAGGAGGCTGGAATTTATTGGAGGAAACTGACAAAGGAACAAAGGTATTGGGAGCAAGTATCTCCCAAATAGGCAACAAAATCTAGAAGATTTAGGATTTTTGCTTAGAAATGTTTACCTAGACAGTTTTATATCCTCAGGTAGATAGCAAATTTTGGAGGTGTGACTGGGAAGAAAAGGGTAACTGGGAACATATTTTCTGTGAGTGCAGTGAGATGGTGGACTTTAAGGATTCCCTGCAGGATGCACAGTCGGAAATGCTGGATGACCAGATTGGTGTGTCGAGGGAGATAATTTAAACAACTGGAACTGAGGTCTTTAGAAAAAGGTAGGCGCAAGCTACATAGGAAAAAATAGGAATTGTGGGAAGAATACATACAAGGAAGGAATGAGGTTTAAAAGATGGCATGACTTAAATTAGCTACGTAATGTTTGACTATAAGTGATGTATAATGTTATCAACTGGGAGTGCGTCGGTATGGTTTGTGATGTAAAATGTTTACAACTAGGATTGTGTTGGTGTGGTTTATTTTCATTATATAAATTTATGATTGCTTATGTCGTAAGTGATGGTTTAATAAATATGTGCCTTGTTTAAAAATAAGCAGGAATTGAATTATGCAATATTGCTTAGGGTATATAATATATAGCAATATATGTGAAGCATAATGGGTAATCTCTTTACTACTGTACAGAGCTTTTACCAAAAGGGGTGACAATAGTCCGAGTTGCTATTTGTAATGGTATTCATGAATAAAATTAACGGTGCGATTGAAGGAATTATTTGTGTGCATTACTATTTGACTCATCTTTGTGATTACTTAAATACAGTGAATATTGTATACGCTTTATTTGTGCGCAAGTTGTGTGAATTGAATTTTCATTCATGCGGGTGCGGGTTCCGTGAGGCTGGAGGCGTGTTTAGGGTGGGATTTGCTACTGCGCATCCTGCGAGGTACTACACTTGGAGATTATCGCATAATGTTTGTTAATTGCAACTTGTTAAAACGGTTTGATTGCTTTTAAACAAATGTAAATGTACATATGTCACAAGTGAGAATTCAATTAAGGTGTTTAAAAAGTAAAAAAAAGTTTGTTTTTCTTATCCACTAACAAATGAGACATCTCACGCAGCGTAGAATCTCAACCTCGACAAACTGAAGGCGACAGCAGTGGCACACATTATTATTGTCCCACAAAACAAATACCATTTTATAAAGAAAAATCAATAACTCTAGTTGGAGTAATACTAAATCTGATATTACAATTCACCGTGCTGTGTGCGGATGATTTTCTGATGTTAACTGTACGTTTTAAAATTAGTGACAATTGCTACCAGACAGTTTAAGTAAACTGCTCATATTTCTTTTCACAAATACAACTGAAGCATTCTGTAACTGCAATGTATTAATCCAAGACTAATGTGATAGTTACATTCCTATCGTACAATCAGTTTACGTTTTCAATTATAGAAAGCAAATCCAAGTGCGTGCAGCGGGTGTACATATGGGGGGGGGGGGGGGGGGTTAAGATTATTACTGCAGTTCCCCTTAAAATCGACTAGAGTACTTCGCTATCTCCAGGACGCAAAAAAACAATGTAAAATGACAGCTCACGTTCCAACTCAGCGAGAACTTCTAACTCATCCGCAAAATGCTCTTCATAGTCGTCTTCAATACCGTACATCTCGTCATATTCGTCCATTTTTTACAGTCTTCAATTACTAAAATTAGTTCAATGCTTTAGCAGACTGTCACTTTTATAATCCTTAAGGACTATTTATTTTAATAATTGCATCCACAAGCAACTTCTTCGAAACTGAAAATTCCCGCGAAAGTTTCACTCATTCAGTTCCAGGTTACAGTGCTTAATAATTGGCCAGCTAGTGTTAATGCCGGAAGAGTAAAAGAAATCCCGATTGGAGAAAGCATGCTGTCAATCATGAGGGGCATCCCATTTGTGCTGCATGTACGTCTCTCAGGTAAACAAGCGTTTGAATATTCTTAAATATTAAAGGATTGCTATTGCGTGTTGCAGTGTCCTAAGCTATAATGTGTAACATTTTACGGGGGCACTTGTAAAGTCATTGTAAATAATTATAACATTGATTATGCTATTTTATTTAGTAAATAGTCAAAAATAATATAACTTTGTTATACGCAGTTTCCGTTTAAGAAAATAACGTCATCATTTTACTGCAGATTAAAATATTTCTTGTTTTGGCTTGTGTTTGTCGCCTGCAAGGGTTTCTCAAATGCTGAATTCCAACCCGACTTGATTTTGCTTGCACGTTCTTTTTATTGTGAGGGTATGATATACTGTGTAAATGGGAGTGGAGTAAGTGAATGAAACTGAATGTCTGTTGTACCTAATATATATATTTACCGAGAGACTCTCTACGTATGGATAACAGATTAAATAATTTCCCACGATTAGGCCGCTGAGAATTGTTTCCACTGTGAACTGGAGGACTTATTTTTGGAGAGTTGACAGCGTTATTGTGTCTTCTGTACTTTCATGGCTCCTCTTTCCACTAATTTGTTAGATAGTTATATTGATTTGCTAGCCCCGACTGGCCTTGCCCATTTTCAGCCAGTTTCTCAGGGAAAAAAATCTAGTAACTATCATTAAACAATGAGTATATTAATTATATGATTTAGTTTGGTGTATATTGAAAATAAATCAGAACTTAGCAGTGTGTGTTAAGAGAACTTAAGCACAGAGAACGAGTGTCATTTGAGTTTTATCATGCAGCTAAAGGTAATTACAGAAATACAAAAGAAACATAGCAAATAATATGCTAACACAAAAAATGAACACAATACAGTAACTAATACGTAAGTCAGTGTTTTGTAATAGTATCTTATTCAGAAGTTAAGATATGTGCAATGTAATTAGAATTACTCATGGGCTAGTAGATAAATTGTATGTAATTGCACATGCTGACTTGTACATTTAGTGTGGAGACGTCTTTCAATAAAATCCCAAATGCTTACTTAGAAGAACTTTGCCACATATGAGTGGATGTATTAAGTGTATTATTACATTTATGCATGGATATAAGAAGATAAACTCTCTCGACTAGGCATCAATCTATATGTTACCAGATGGGTAGCAAACTGTCTCACTGATAGAACCCACCTAGTCAAAATAAGGGAAGCCAACACAAGAAGTAGACCCGTAAAAAGCGGTGTACCCCAGGGATCTTTCTTGGAGCCTCCGTTGTTTGGGATATATTTTTCTGAGGTCCAGACCAAAACCAGTGGGCTATGGCTGATCAAGTTTGCAGATGACTGCAAACATGGCCTCAAACTGGCTCAAACTAGTTGCTTTCTTATGTAGTGAGTGTATGTCAAACTAGTTTAAAACTTGTGTTTGCATTAAGGCAGTTTCAGTCCCTTTTGTATGTATGTTCTTAAATCCAGTAAATCTGTTGTTTTCCCCCATTTATTGACTGTTGACAGTAAGCATGAGTATCATTTTGCAAAGTTACTCCCCTTAAGCTATTTACCAGGCAAAGAAACCTTTGACAAAATTGAGTAATATTGAGTGTACTAATACTGCTTTCACTATTTTTAGTGTTAAATTAATGAGTTTTTACTATAATTAGTTTATTGATTTCTTCTGGTGGCAGAAGATGGTTCCCAGACTAATTCTGGGCATTAATTGCTACAGAGGCCAAAATCAAGTGTCTTGTTATTAGTTGGAGTGCTCTGTTGAGCTTTTTGTTGTTTCTCTGTAGAACCTAATCCCACAGTTTTTACTGTACTTTAAATATTCATTAGGAAGTCCATCTAAATATTATCCTAAGCAGCCCAAATTCCAAACAGTTATAGTCACCTGTGCCCAAGGAAATCTTCCTGTTGAAACCATAGATCACTTCCCCACAACTTCTGTAGCCAGCTTGATTGAAATGTGTTTTGAGTCAGTGTAAGATCATTTCATGCTAGTATGATGATCATCTGTTTCTTCAAACATCGTGACACAGTGCGTGAGAGAGGTACATATGGAATATCTTTGGCAAAAATTTCATACAGAGTAAACTAGGAAACCCAAATCCTTATCAGTAGACCACACACCGCACCTCACCAAGGCCATCATAATACGGATAATCTGTAATATGCTGATGTTCTAAAGATTAGCTTCCCTAAACTTCAAAGATCTCCAAAATATAACACAGGAACAAATCACACTCAGCAAGTTCAGCCTACTTCCTCACATAGTACAGAAAGTCTCAATGTAATGGAAGCTGAGCCCATACGACAGGCATCTACCTAACCAAACATTTTAGTTATAGGTGACCATTGTAAGACATACAGATGTACCTCATACCAGACTGAGCAAGGAAAGAGTGATTGTTAGTTGCTTGTCTGGTGCCAGGATCCAACAGATCACACACACTCAAGTCCTTGAATAACTAGTACCAGTATGACTGTCCTAATGCACATGAATGCTAGTGACTTGAGATACATCTCCCCACTCTATATGAAGGACATGATGGAGCTCTAAGACTATACGTCCTGGGCAGGTATGAGTCTAGCAATGAACAACATTATACCTTCTCCAGGGATAATTCTGCAAAATGAGGAAAAAAATAACGGACTTCAACAATTGGCTTAGTTTTTGGTGACATTCAAAGGGGGTCCAGTATTTGTCAGTCAGGGAGGATATGATAAACAGACCATGGTATTTCACCAGGGATAGCCTGTGTCTCTCCCCTCTAGGGTTTCAGTTATTGGCAAAGACCTTGTCCACCCCTATAGTGCATTTTTAGGCAGTGTCAGCCTGATAGACCTACCAACATAATAAACAAGCTTCTAGCACTGACATATTTTCCTTTGCTTAAGTAAGTAGCTTCACTCCCTACAAAATCATCTTCTTTCGGCTGGTCCCGTTAGGGGTCCCTACAGCAGATCAACTGTTTCCATTTCTTCCTGTCCTCTGCATCTTGCTCTGTCACACCAACCACCTGCATGTCCTCTCTCACCACATCCATAAACCTTATCTTAGGCCTCCCTCTTTTCCTGTTACCTGGCAGCTTCATCCTTAGCATCTTTTTCCCCAATATACTCTGCATCATTCCTCAGCACATGTCCAAACCAACGTAATCTTGCCTCTCTGGCTTTGTCTCCAAACCTTCCAACCTGGGCTGACCCTCTAATATACTTATTCCTAATCCTGTCCATCCTTGTCACACCCAGTGCAAATCTTAACATCTTCAACTCTGCCACATCAAGCTCTGACTCCTGCCTTTTTGTCAGTGCCACTGTCTCCAGGCCATATAACATAGCTGGTCTCACTACCCTCTTGTAGACCTTCCCTTTCACTCTTAATGGTACTCGTCTGTCACAAATCACTCCTGACACTCTTCTCCACCCACTCCATCCTGCCTGTACTCTCTTCTTCACCTCTCTTCCACACTCACCACTACTCTGAACTGTTGATCCCAAGTACTTAAATTCATCCACCTTCGCCACCTCTACTCCCTGCATCCTCACCATTCCTCTATCCTCCCTCTCATTCACACACATAAAGATGTAGACATCCATGTAGTGACTGAGACATGGTTTATAAGGCAAAGAGCAATCTGGGTGTGCAGGGCTGTAATGCCTTCCACATGTTTAGATCAACTACTGCACAAGAAGGGAAAAAAAAGTTGGAGGTGTCTCATTCTTCATCTAGAAGAGGATCACATCAAGGCTAGTAAAGTAATATGATGCATTAGAGCTCCTTTGTGTCCAAATAACTATTATAAAGATTCCGTATCTGTTAGTTAGCTATATAACTCCTTCTGTGACCCAAGAAAGTCACACCACCAATCTGCAGGAACTAGAATCACTCATTAAATCAAGTATCCCTTTCCTAAGAGAGCTAAACTAACTATAAACTGTGAAACCTACACCATGTCTGGTGTAAAAGCACAGAGATTCCTGGACTTTTTTATATAAATGCCCTGGAACAGTTAGTCAGAGTCCTCACTAGGGGATCAGTGATCTCTAATCTTGTTCGTAGGTCCTTGCTAATATGGGAGCATCTTGCACCGTCTTGCATATCTTCATCACTTGTTAGTTGTGACCATAAAGCTTAACTCCTTCAAAATAAAATTGAAACCATAGACCCCTTCCATATAAGGTTCCTTCTGAAATTTCGAGTGCAAATCACAGCTAGTGAGTTTACTAATATCCAGACACAAAAAACACCAGAAATGTCTTCTAAGCACTTTATTACAGGTTTAGTACTTTCATCCATCGATGTGTATGGGCTTTAAGCCACTTGCAGCTTACAATGTACTCATTTATAAGTTTTAAACAAAGTAATTTGATTAACCACCGCAATAATAAAAACATTGTTCATCATTCACAGTGCTGAGTGGCATATGGATTTTTTTGTCTACACAAACTCACGCTGGCAGCTTTCCAGAGCTCAGAATCCACTCTACTAACTCTCTGTGATGGGGGATTGGCTAGGCCCCTCCCATCACAGGAAGTTTAAATCCTGTCACAGAAAGGCAAGATATACAGTCTTTTATTGCCAGCTGTATGACTCACACAGTTGTCTCTTTAGCAGCTTCCAGACTCCAGTAAAATCTCTTTGGGAAATTCCATTCCTCGTTGGTAATTTCATTCTATTTTATTTAAAGACTGTATTAAAATCACTAAAACTAATGCCCAACTCAGAATTGTACTTGAACACATCTCTAAAAAACAACAAACAAAAAAATGCAGGAAATATCCATAGACACCTTAAATATTCCTTTTATTACTTCCAAATACTGTTAAGATGTCATCAGAACAATTAATCCTCACAATAAAAATCTGCTACATGTACACAAGCTTACAAATTGTGTACTTGATATCATTTAAATTTTAAATTAATACTAATTGATACATGATCATTTAAACTAGTCTTCCTGTCCGATTCTGACTTTAGCTGCCAATGTAACACCTTTGACAACAATTCATTTTCTCAATCACCCTAACTTTCTTTCACCTGTATTCTTTCTAATACAAAGAAAACAAACTTATTAAAGTAGTCACCAGATACATTACCCTAAATGTGTTACGGTGATAATGACCTTGATTTTTTTTATATATATATATATATATATATATATATATATATATATATATATATATTACTTGTAGTAACAAAAGTACCTATATTAATAAATCTGACTGTTTGCATGATCCACACTTTACCGGAAATCTGTTTAACTTTCACTTTACTGTTTTATAATCTAGTTTTTATATTTAAATCATGTTCATGTGTATAACTAAACTGGGGCTTCTTCCATATTTTATCCATCAGCCCCTCTTCCATTTTAAAAATAGTTCAGGGTTTCTTTATTATCATTTGTTTTTTTTTTTTTTCAGCCAAATATGGTAAACTTAAGTAACTGATATAAGCTTCACCTTCCTTTTCAACCTTTCCTTTCATAGATTTTCACCGTATGGGAGCAAAAGATTCATATCCTTTCTTGTATACTTGTCCAATAATATTAATAGGATAACATCTATCCAAAAACATTTTTCTGCTTATCCACTTTTCTCAAAAATATTGTATCATCATATGTTAAATGTGGAAGTCTGACATACTGACTTTTTATAATATTATGTTTAGCGTGTGTCAACTTGTGTAATGTAAAAATTAATTGTTATACGTGGACTTTTAGACCCAAATTGTTGTCTGTGTATAACTTTGTATGTGTACATCTAAAACGTTAATACCTCTATTAAAGTACGGTTTACTGTTGAATTAACAAAACTGCATCAGTCAACTGGTCACAATGTCAAGCCGAAATGCTGAATCTGTACTGTCGAAAAGGCAGCCAAGTTGAAATTGAATACATTGACACCTGTAGTTTGATGTATTTGACATGCTGTACAGTTTAACGTACAGTGACACTCCAGTCAACGTGTATTGTACTATTTTGCAAGGGGGCAAACCCCCCGCCCTGCACCCCCACACTTCCTGCAAATTATATATACCAACTCCGAAATTGCAGTACAGTGAGGAAATGAGTTAATTCCCTGTTTTCTCACTGAACCGCAATCTCCATTCACAATGCAGAACTCTGATAATTAACCTACACTACCCATTCGCTGTAGTGTAGTCTGTTTTCTTGTTTGGCATTCTGCACATTCGAAAATGCTTTTGACCACATGCCAGTCGAGTAAACTGAAATAAATATACATAAACCTCAAAAAAGTAGTATCTGTTAAATAAAATATAAATTAATTTATTGAAAATACCGTTTGAGGAGGTATAATTTTTCCCATTGACATAAAACAATGTTAGTGAATGTTAGTGCAACCATGACACCCATTGCTGCACCCAAAAATCTGTCTTAAATATTTCCCTTCAAATATAAAATAATTATTGGATAAAATCAATTCCATTAATTCACAAACAAAATTAATCTGACCCACATCTAAATGACAAGGGTCAATAAGTGCTTGTCTGAATAAATCCATGAATAAGTTGTTCACATCTAGATTCACAAAAAATAACATCATCCATGTCCATATTCCTTAACAAACCTAATAAATGCCAGGAATCCCAAAGGACCTAGAAGAATGTATATTGAACATCTTACTGTCATAGCCAAATGTATAGTTAGTGTCTCTCTTTTGCTACCTCTAGCAGAAATAATAGGCTGTAATGGTGGATCTTTCTCATCTTTGTCAATTTTAGGTATACTGAAAATATATACATTTTTCGGTTTAATTTCCAAAAGTATTTTTACCAGTAGGCTGACTGAAGACATCATATAAGAGCATGTCAGTCTTATTGTAGCTAAAAATACTAATTCCTTGAAGAAATTGAATAAAAATTGTCATCCTGCAACAAATTAAAAATGTTGCTTCTACAAGTAACAGAAACGGTTATAACCACCCATGCCTGATTATCAGGTCTCATTATGTGAATGCTGTCATTTAAAGACAACTCATTCAAAATCTTTAATTCCTGCAAACTCAAATTTTGAAACCTGTTCTTCTTTTTGTTATTTAGCAGCTCAGGTATATCCGATTGTACATGATATTCAAATCTAGCAACTATAGGCAGAAGTGGTCGATTATATAAACTTGTTTGTAAACACCTTAATTTTTGATCTGATGATGTCAATCTTCTTCTGTTCTTGACTCATGGGTAGTCGGTGTAGATCCTCTGAACTGGTCCAGCTAATACAGCTCATGCCAGCCACAAATCTCTTAAGCTAATACTCTTACCCACAACACCCCTTTCCAATTTACCCCTGATCTTGTTTCCAGCTCTTATAGCAAGATGCGTCAGCTGACTCTCTTTTCGCAGGTAAGTAATATTTAAACTGTATAGTCTTTCTACCTTTCTTTTCTATAAAACCTTAATATTCTTCATTTCTCTATGCACCTTTTCATTTGTGAGTGAGTTTCCTTATGGTTGTACTTCCATACCCATTGGTATTCCTTTCCCTACCATCACTGGTTGTTTTTCCTCTCTACCATTGTGGTAGTTCTTTCTACCATTGTTGGTAGAACTTTCTCCCTTTCCAATCTATCTGTGTGTGTGTTTCTAATCAAAAAAAAAAAAACTCTTTTGCCTATCCTGTCCTTTTTCTTTCTTTTTGCTATGTCTGACCAGAAACCACTTGGTTTCAAGAAATGCACTTCCTGTGGGCATAAGATCTCACTGTCTGCCCACAGGGAGTATGTTTACTCCCTTGGGCCTGCCCATCTGGACTCCCACTATGAGGTGTGCATAGTGTTCCACCCTAGGGCCCTGGTGGATAGGAGGAGCAAGCATATCCTCAAGGGCTTGCTCCCTCCATCTTCCTGTTCGGGCATGCCTTACACTTTGGGGGCACAACCCCCCCTCCAAAAAGTCCTGGAAGAGGAAATGCTCACCCACGAGGTCCTTCTCGGAGCCATCACAGAAGGCTCCAAGAGTCTCTGAATCAACCCACTGTGACCCGGGGTCCTTGGTTCCTATCTCCTTTCCTTTGCCCCGATCATCCTCCATTCACGGCCGAGTGCTACTTCCGTGGCTGTTCCGTCCATTTCGGCCCCAAGCTCGGCACTGACCGGACTGTCCAGGAGGTATCCCTCCCACTTGTCCAGGAGATCTCAGAGACCCCCCCCCCACCTTTTCCACTTCCTCCAGGTCTTCCCAAAGCCTTACTTCCAGGGATGTGGGCAGACTGATGAGGCTGTTCCTCGAGGCCCAGATCCAGATCTGGCTTGTGTCCATTCCACTCCATCCACATTTGGATCCATGAGGGTTTCCCAGTTCTGACCAGTAACTCCTCCTCCGACCTGTCATTTGGTGTTGAAGCCCTTGGTTCCATTGGTTTCTGGTGTCAGAGCTGATCGAAATTCCTTCGTCACCTCCGACTGTTTCCTCGACATACTCGGCCCTGACCATGTCAGTTCCAAGTGTGTCTCGGAGCCATAGTTTTGAGGTCGGCTCCAGGGAAATTGATGTTAACTTCAAAGTTTTTGGAACTGTCTTTCTCCCTCAAGGTGTCAGCCTTTGACAGCTCGGCCCCGACTCCCCGTCTGAAACCAGAAGCTTGGGCCCCTGGGAGGCGTCTTTATTGGTGGTTTTGGCACCGGGGGGACTACCTTCAGAGGGTCGGAGTCCTTCTGTTTTTGACATGGTGGAGAGGGTTCACTCCCACTCTGAGAGAGCCTCGGTGTACACCTCCTCAGAACCTCCCCATCCCTGTTCTGGTCTGGTGCCTGAGGTCTCAAGTCTGCCACGTGGACAGCTGGGCCAGGAAAGCCTCCACAATCTCCCATCTGGATCCCCAAGAGTCTTGGGACACCTCCCTGGAGTGTCACACAGAGGTGATCCTCTGGAAGAGGTTGTGCAAGAGGAGGTACATGGATTCTCCAGAGGAATCCATCACCACTGACACCGGTTTCGAGGAAGGAGAAGGGTCCCCCAGGTCGCCACCTGATGAAGTCTCCTTTGGAGACATTCTAGAAGTCCTATGCCAGAGGGGTGGTTTTTCTGCATACAACCCTTCCTCAGATGAATCAGTTCTGTGGGAGGCTTTTCGGTCCTACTCATCTGTCTAAATGGGTGTCTCCCCCTGCCAACTCCCTTATCGAGCTAGTGTCGACTAGGGCATGGAAGAAGCCAGATACAGTAGAGCTGATCCCTGAGCAGGCAGACAAGATTTTGAGTGCCCCTTCGGACAAGACTGTCTGCACCAAGGGTATCCTAGTAGATACTATGGTTGTCACAGCAGCTACCAAAGAAAGAGCTCGCACAAGAGTGCTCTTCTACCACCCTCCCAACAGAGAATCATGAGTGTGGGACAGATTTGGAAAAGAGTTTATACCTCTTCCACATTTAGCTTGAGGGCATTGAACTACCTATCGCATTTTACAAGGCTGCAAAGGGATTTGTTGAAGGAACTTTCTAGCTCATTCCCTGGGTCCATGCCTGTGGAGGAAAAAATACCTTTTCCTCCAGACTGGCCACCCTCCAGTCACTGGCTAATGCATGCATGAGGCTGATGTACGCTACAGAGGGTACCTCAAGGGAGGCCAGTTCCGGCATCTTTTGACCCCCACTCAACATGGCTTTAGGCCACACCACAGCACCTCCACTCCCCTCCTATCTTGCACTCACACTGTTGCTAAAGCCAGGGACAAACACCTCCTCCTGTCTTGCCTCTTTCTTGACCTCTTTATAGCTTTTGATACCATCTCCCATTACAAGCTACTTTCTAAGCTTACTGACCTTAATCTCTCCTCCTCTACTATTCACTGGTTCTCAAGCTATCTATCAAATATGCTCCAGTCTGTTAGATGGCAATCTGCTTGCTCCCCTTTCCTACCTATCTAAACTGGTGTCTCAAGGCTCAGTCCTTGGCCCCTCCTGTTCAACATCTTGACCAATCATCTTTACTCCTCCTGCAACACCTCCTCCCTCATACAGTATGTCAGTGACCCTACTCCTGTCTCTTGTGCTGACAACATCTCTGAACTTCTTTATATCACCCAAAACTCCTTCTCATCTGTGGAAAAATGGCTCACAGAGCATCAAATTATACTCAACCTCCAAAAAACTAATTCCTACTATTTCTCCTCAAAACTCTCCACCACCTTAAATCCACCTTTACTATTTCTTTGCTAGATAACACTCTCATCAAAGCTGAGCCTCATACTAAGTTACCGGATACAATAATCTATGACCAACTCAAATTCAACAACCATATCCAACACTGTTTCAAAAAAACTGAAACTGGGTCTTCTCTACAGGAATAAAAAATTTCTTGCTCCCAACTCCAAACCCACCCTTGCCTATCTCCTTCCATGTCTCCTCTGCCTCCCCTATCCTAACTCGCCTCCAGTCAAACCTTCTCTCCAAACTAGAACAAGTGTACAATAACATAGCCAGATTCACCAGTAACCACCCTTATAAATTCCATCATTGCCTTGCACTGAAACAGCTTCGATGGCTAGAATTCCCCCAGCTCTTACTACTTGACTTGCTGCAGCTGACACACTCCCTACTCAATAAACCGCTAGCCTGCCCATCACTCTCTACCTTAGTATCCTCTTATACCCAACCCGGTGTCTTCGTAGTTCTGACCAGCACCTTCTAGACATCTGTAAACCCAACAAAACCTACAGTAAACTCCTATAAGCACTCTGTGTCCCTTGCGTGGAATAGGCTAATAGGCTACCACCTCACATTCGTAGCATCACTTGTTCCAGCTGCTTTAAAACTGAAGTCAAGCACTACTTTCTGAACTTAAAAGCTTGTCCTTGCTTAAATCCTCCATAATCTGCATTTTCCTTTTCTTTTCACTACCTGTTTACATCTAATAATTCAATGACTAATCTGCTCGCTAGACAGTACTACATTGTCTCTTTTCACTACCTGTTTACATCTAATAATTCAATGACTAATCTACTCGCTAGACAGTACTACATTGTCCTACTTGGGAAAGATATGTCCTTATTGTAAATACTTAAATGTACTAGTTGTATTTACTTCATTTTGTTTTATTTTTATTACAGTTATTCATTTCATCTGATTACTGCATATGTAATTTCACAGCAAGAGGTTCTCCCGTTTGATTCTTGGCTGGAGAGCCTTCTGTGTGGAGTCTGCATGTCTTCCCTGGGGTTGAGTGACGTTAAAGACATGCAGGTAGGTGCGTGCATGAATGGGTGTGCCTTCTTTGAAGGTTGGGTGTCGGGCCGGCAACTTGGCACCGTAAAAATCCACTGCCAATCATTAGTGGACTGGAGTTCCACTGTGGTGACCCCTAACCGGGAAAAGCCGAAAGACACTCGACTGCATATGTAATTTTTGCTTATGTTGTATTGCTGCATTGTTTTTCTTGGGTTTTGCATATTGCCTACTATGCTATCTTTTTATGTTTGTATTGCTGGAGCTTTTCTCCTCAGGTCTCCACTGAAAATGGGCCATTGGCTCAGATGGACTAACCCAGTTAAATGCCAAATAAGTAATAAAAATAAATAAATAAGGCACCATGCCTGGATGAGGCTGTGTGACTTTGCGGAACCATTCAAACAGTCCTTTATCAATGCCCCCTTTGACGGCTCCAATTATTTGGACCTATGCTTCATGACACACTCTACCTCAGCAAAAAAGGACAGAAAGAGCATGCCATCGGGATCTGTTTTTCTACCCCACAAAGGTCTTTTCTAGGAACCAGTGTGGGAGTAAAAAGATGTGGTTTCATAAGTCGCAGGGTTTTTTTCAAAATGTGCAGGGAGATTTTTTTCCACCAGGGGGCATGGGGGGAACAACCAAAATGGAAGATGCCGTCCATGCAGCTGAAGGAGGTCTGCAAAACCAAGAGTCATGAGAAACTTTATCAGATTGACCCATCCAGCACTCCTAAGTAGTTACCCAGCTGCCTTCCCCTGGAGGCAGGTGGGGGGGGGGGTGCTTCTCCCTGCACCTAGTAGCCTGGGAGACCATCACAAATGATTGCTGGATTCTAAGGATTGTGTCCAGAGGATACTACTTTGCCTTTTTAGAAACTCCCAAACAAAGAAATTGCCTCCCTGATGCTCTACCCAGTCAGAGGGAGGATCTGTCCTTAGAAATAGAAAAATTACTAAGCAAAAAAGTCATCCAAAAGACCCCCCCCCCCCATCAAGTTGTATCCAGTGTTTACTCCAGGTTCCTTTTAGTGCCCCAAAAAACAGGGAACTTTTTTATTTATTGATTGGTTGCATTTGTTTACCGGGAAAGTCCACTGGGCCTGAGAAGAGCCCATTTTCAGTGGAGGTCTGGGGAGAAAAGCTCCATATTAATTACTTACAAATAAAGTGTTTAACACAATAAGTGCAGTGTGTATAAGACAGTAGTAACACACAAAATAAAGAATAACTGCACAGAATAATGTGATAACATAGAATCATTTGATAAAACAGAGGAGAATTATTTGCTACTCAGGTGCCTATGAAAATGAAAAGTGTAAATGTGTAAGTAAGATTATTAGAAGACAGAAGAATTTAGCATACAGGAAAGAGAGAGGGAGGCAGAAGGCTAAGGTGGGGATAGCAAAGGCTAAAGTGACAGCCGAAGGAATTGGTTTGAAAGAGAGAAGAGGTGGATAGACTAGTCATAGAGTGTAACAGAGTAAGAAGGACTAGCGGACGATTCTGAACTTGATCACCTTGAACAAGTCGGTGAAACACACGAAGTTCAGGATTCTGTTCATCTTGCGTCTTCTGAAGATGAACGATTGGTGTAGACCTGAAGGACGCGTACTACCACATAAAGATGTACAGATGCCCCAGGCAGTATCAACATTTCAGACAAGGAGCCAGTCACTACCAGTTCAGATCACTCCCGCTTGGCCTCAACACAGCCCCCGAGGTGTTCACCAACTGTTTGGCAGTGGTGGCAGCGCACCTCAGGCTGCAAAGTTTCCAGATTTTTCCTTATCTGGATGACTTGCTTCTGACAGCATCAGCCAAGCATCTACTGATCCAGGCCAGGGATTACCTTTTATATCTGTTACCTCTTCTAGGAATCACAATCAGTATTCAGATATCTCAGCTGTAACTAGTTCAGATTATAGATTTTATTGGAGCATGTGTGGATACAATAGTATCTCAAGCCTTTATAACTACAGAGATAATTACAAATTTAAGACTTCTCAGACCGATTCTGGCCAGCCTGATTCTCAGACCATTGAACTCTGGTGGCCACTGTAACTCTTTTACGTACTGCGTGCCTACACATGCAGATCCTGCAATGGACATTAGTGGTCCAATGGTCTCTTCACAGGAATCCCTTGAGTTTTCCTTCAAACTCTCCTGATTATGTAAGAATTCAATGCTTTGATGGCTTCACTCTTCAGATATTTCTCAAGGACAGCCATTTATCCTTCCTCCCCCAAACACCATAATGACCATGAATGGCTCTCAGGTAGGGTGGGGGGCATTATCTGGGTAGGACAGTTCAAGGCACGTGGACACCCCAGGAGACCAACTTGCATATCATTGTGGTGGAGATGAGGGCTGTTCTTATACCTTTGTAAGATCTTCACAGCCTTCTACCTCTAAGGACTATTGCAATACAAACATACATTATGTCTGTGGTGCGGTCCATCAACAAACAGGGGGGTATTGCAATACAAACATACATTATGTCTGTGGTGTGGTCCATCAACAAACAGGGGGGGGACCAGGTCCTACCCCCAGTGTTGGGAAGCAATGAGGTTGTGGCAGTGGGCGATCTCTACCAACTGCTTTCTGATAGCAGTGCACATTCGGGGAGATTCCAACATATTAGCAGACAGGCTCAGCAAAGTGTTACTCCTTCCTCATGAGTGGTCTTTAAATCCATCCACATCAAAACTGATCTTCCAGAAATGGGGTCAACCTTGCTGCAGGCTGTTTGTGTGCCCCCTCAACAGCAAATGCAGTAGGTACCTTGCCTTGACCCCCCCCCCTTGGGGATAGTCACCCAGAGACCCTCTAGTCCCGGCTGAGCCTCCCAGTCTACTCTATGCCTTCCCTCCTTTGCCATTAATTCCCAAGTTTTGTTAGAAGGCTGTTTGGTTGAAGAGCAAGGTAATCCTCATTGCCCCCTTCTGGCTGAAACAACCTGATTCACCTTTCTTTGGTTTCATCTGATATGCCTGTAGTTGAGGTTGAAGACGATTATGGACATTCTTTCCTTCCCACCTAGACCTTCAGGGTTTGAAGCTAACTGCGTAGTTTATCCAATTCTGTTGATGGCAAAAATGTCCCAGGATTTCTTCCCCTTTCCAAAGGATTCTGATCTCATCCCTTAGGCCTTCAACCTGTAGGATTTATAAAAATAAATGGAAAAGGCTTTTCATTTGGGCACAGCAGAAGCGGGTAGACCCCCCTTTACAGCTCTATTGCAGTCATTTTTAGATTTCTTTTGGCATCCCTCTTTCAGGATGGTGCTAATTATTCTCCCGTCAAGGTCTACTTTGTAGTTATTTCCAATTTTCATTTAAGCCTAGACTCTTCCCCCTTAGCATCATCAAAACTTTATAAAGCCTTCCTTAGACGTACCTTTTTGCTTCGTTCACTGATCAAAGACCCTGTCCCTCCATGGGACCTGACAATGGTTCTGCATGCATTGGTTTATCCTCCTTTTGAGTCAGCGGCTACAGCTGACTTGACATTTATGTCTTGGAAAACCCTTTTGCTAGTGGCTATCGCCTCTGCAAAAAGAGTGTCCGAACTTCAAGCTCTTTCCCCCTAAATTCCCTTATTTAATTTTTCACAAAGACAAGGTAACTTTATGTACAAATCAGTCTTTTTTGCCCAAGGTAGCCAGGGAGAGGAACACGAA
Source organism: Protopterus annectens (assembly GCF_019279795.1). Lineage (NCBI taxonomy): Eukaryota > Metazoa > Chordata > Ceratodontiformes > Protopteridae > Protopterus > Protopterus annectens. The sequence goes on from NC_056746.1 coordinate 591,438,367, forward strand.
TCAGTCTGTTAATCTTCCTATCTTTTTCCATAATTATCAGAATAAAGGAGAGTATGTCCTTCATCTGCTGGATGTATATAGGCAATTACATTTCTACTTGGACAGAACCAAATCCTTCAGGAAGTGTGAGCAGTTTGTATATGTCACTGAGGGAAAGAGAGGAAAATCCATTATGAAGGTTACTCTGTCTAGATGGTTGAGAGACTGTATTTCCTTTGAATATTTGGCCAGAAACATTTCCTTGCCAGGTCCTGCTAAAGGTCATTCTACAAGGTCTATGGCGACTTCTTAAGCCTTCTGGTCCAGGGTTTCGACTAAAGATATTTGTGCTGCAGCTACCTGGTCAAATCTCATACTTTTCTCTCACATTATGTGGTGAATATTATGTCCAGAATCAGGAGTGCCTTTGGCTCTTCCATACTTTGGAATATCCTTCCATGAGAGCCAGCCAGGGTTTTTCTGTAGCTGCGGACCCTGTCCAACAGGTTAATGGAAATGAAGATGACAACATCATATAAAGAAGTTATGTCTTACTATAATGTTTCATCTGTGTTGTTCATCTTCATTTTCATTAACCATCCCTCCCCCCTTCCCCCGTCCAGGGTCTTGGATGATTGGTCTTTATATAGGATAAAAACTCGAGTTTCTATACTTGAGCCAAACTCTATCTGATGTAGTGTGGAGTAGCAGAGCATTAGGGTAGAAGGGAGGAGCTCAAGTCTGGAATCTCAAGCTTGAAGAGTGGCTTGTCAGTACCGAGGATTGGAACAGAGACCCACAGGTTAATGAAAATGAAGATGGACAATGCACATGGAAAGTTATGATAAGACATACTAATAGTGTGTTGGATTTCTGCTTGAAAAAATGTTGATATTAGAGTTGGTAGAAATATTTGGGCAGGATAGCAACGCAGAAATCCTCATTACTAAGCTTCAAATGAACATAAACAAATCTTTATATATTATCTGCATTTATATACCACCCGGAAATAATATCACTACAATTGAGGCATTTCTTAGCTGGCTGTCTTCTACTTACCCCCAAGATACTATAATACTAGGTGACTTTAACATGGACTGGAAAAGTGTTAGTGCTGAAAATTCTACCTCTCATATTAACCTCCATGGATTTACCCAAACTATAACCTCCACAACCAGGATTAACAAACCTAACAAAAAAGAGAGTACATTAGACTGGATTCTCATAAACAAAGTGAAACAATCTTACAAAATAGGAACCCTGCCTGATGATGTAAGTGATCATTCCTTGACCTACATTACTAGAGAAAAGAAAGACTTCCCAAACCTCCCCACCATTAGAACAGCACGCTCTACCAAACACTTTAAGGCAGAATTATTTCAAACTGACCTTAAAGCATGCAACTGGAGCCCATTAAAGTCTCTCCCACTTGAAGGGGCAGTACAGTATTTTAACACTGCTTTCTTATCTTATCCTGGATAAGCATGCTCCCAAACATTCCATCAGAATGAAGTCTAACCCAGCCCCATGGCTTTCTAATGAAACTAGGAATCATATTCTACTTAGGAACAAAGTCTGGACTAAATGGAGAACCTATAGAAATAGCCCTGATCACCTATACTTTAGACAGCTTAGAAACGGCACAAAAAAAGCTATACTTACAGATAAAAAAACTACTGTTGTAAACTTCAGCAAACTCATCAAAATAATCCCCAACAGTTCTGGTCTTGCATTAATAAGCTCCTTTCCCCAGGTAACTCCCGAACACCCACCCCACTTGATGCAGATCCAAATACTCCCCATCTAACTGCCAATACCTTCAACTCTTTCTTTACTGACACTATACAATCTCTAGCTACTCAACTTATCTCAGAAAACTCCAGCATTCCCATCGACTTACCCCACTCTTTCTCGAAATTCAAACTACAACCCATCTCTACTTCTCTCATCTTTAAACTTATTCTAAAACTTAAACCATGTACTCCATCTGCTGACCAACTTCCTTCCCAATTTCTCCAAAAAGCAGCTAAGGAAATTGCTTACCCTTTATCTAGCCTTATAAATAGGACAATCCAAGAAGGTACCATCCCAGATATTTGGAAAATCTCCCACATTATCCCCTTACATAAAGGCGGGAACTCCAATGATTACTCTAACTATCGGCCAATTGCTCTTTTATCACCCCTAGCAAAAATTATGGAAAAATGCATTCACAAACAACTTCTATCCCATCTCTCTCAACACAACCTAATAGCACACTGTCAACATGGCTTTAGACCATCTCATAGTACCACTACTGCCCTTCTATCCTTCACAGATACCATCAATAGAAACCGTAACAAAAACCTTCTCTCATCTGCACTCTTCATTGACCTCTCTAAAGCTTTCGACATGGTTAACCATACCCTCTTAATCAATATTCTGGAATCTCTCTCCTTTGATTCTCTAGCCTTAAAATGGTTCACATCATACCTCAGCAGTAGACAACAAGCAGTCCTCTGGGAAAATCAAGTCTCATCCTTTTTACCTGTTACTATTGGGGTCCCTCAGGGCTCTATTCTTGGACCACTTCTCTTCTCCTTATTTATTAATGACCTCCATGTAGCAATTCCACAAGCCACTTGTATTCAATATGCAGATGACTCCACACTAATATGCTCATCAACCTCTCCATCTGAACTATATTCTCTTACTCAAGATGTTTTCAACACTGTAGAA
>NC_056746.1:591446063-591456063 GCF_019279795.1 Protopterus annectens
CAGACGAATGTAGTGCCCCTGAAATCACAGACACTCAGGTTAAAACAGCCCTCTCCAAAGCCAAAAACGCATCATCAATGGGACCAGATGGTGTCCCAGGCTACGTCCTGTATGAGCTCAAAGATGAACTAATCCCTCACCTAAACACACTGTTCAAACTCGGCCTCTCCACAGGCTACATGCCCATAGAGTGGCGCACAGCAATGGTTATTCTGCTCCAGAAAGGTGGAGCCACAACAGACCCTGGGAACTATTGCCCTATAAGCCTGACTAGCTTGGTCTGCAAGGCTGTGGAGCGTGTCATCATGGATCTCATTAACAGAGACACTGAGAACCTCCAAACACTGGGCCTTACCAGTTCAGCTTTAAGGGCATATCATGCCTTCTAAACCTGGTGGACTTCTTTGAGACAGTTACCAAGGCTATAGACGAGGGAAAGGTGGTCGACACAGCCTACCTAGACCTCACAAAGGCTTTCAACACCATTCCCCATTCTAGTATTATAGGCAAGCTCACCAGCCTAAACATAAACCCCTACGTCACGAGATGAGTTGCCATCTGGCACACGGACAGAACCCACATGGTAAGAGTTGTGGGAGCTAGGTCTGACTCTAAACTGGTTACAAGTGGTGTTCTCCAGGGCTCAGTCCTAGGATCCCTCCTGTTCGGCATATACTTCTCCGAGGTAGAAGCAAGTACACGGGGACTATTGCTGACCAAGTTCGCAGACGACTGCAAACTAGGGGCTATAATTGACTCTCCAACTGACAAAGACATCCTCCAAAACGGTCTCACTGAGACAGATACCTGGTGTCAAAACCGTGGTCTCAAGCTAAATGCCAAAAAGTGCATAGTTGTCCCCTTAGGAAAAAACAAAGTACCCACAAATTACCACATAGGTGGTAGCCCCCTAAATACAGAAGACGAAATAAGAGATCTGGGGACCCAAGTAGACAGTAATCTCTCCTTTGATAATCACATTCCCAAAGTGGTTAGAAAATCCATGTATGTAGCCCACCTAATCACAAAAGGGTTTGCATCCAGTTCAAAAGAGGTCATTGTGCCCCTCTACGCATCACTCATCAGACCCATCATAGAGTACAACTTCCCATTTGGGATGTACCTTACAAGACACCTGCAACAGCTGGAAAGACCACAGAAGTACCTCACCAAGAGGATCACTAGCCTCAAACAGATGCCCTGTGCAGCTCGACTGAAGAAACTCCAGCTGTACTCTGTTGCATACCGCCTACTCAGAGGTGATCTCTGCCTGAAATACAAGGCCATGTCCAACCCAGAATTGATGGACATGCTCCATTTAAAGAAAACCATATCCCCCTCAAGCCACACGCTTTTGGGATGTAAACCTCACCACAACAATAAATAGGACAGGCTGGAGGGATAGAGTCCTGTCCCAGAGACTTCCCATGCTCTGGAACAAGATTCCAATCTACATTAGGCAGAGCTCCTCACTAACACTCTTCAAGAGAAACCTTGATGAGTGGATGGGGAAACAGGAAGTTTACCCCAGGGATCACTTCAGTGGCTCTGCTGGACAGAGGCACAGGGAACTAATCTAAGGGGGCGGTGAAAGCCAACACATTCCAGCTAGGCTTATAAATGCCTTTGGGCAGATAGCCTAGTACCTACCTATGAACCTATCTCTCTCTCTCTCTCTATATATATATATATATATATATCTATATGTATATATATATCTATATAAAATATATATACCTACCTATGAACCTGTGTGTTGAGAGACAGCCTTACAAGACTATCTGCAAATATATAGAGCTGAGTATATTTCTGTATTATTCTGTATTATAGAGCTAAATTGTTGCTTGGATATCTGTTGCCTTACTGTTTTGCAAATATACAGAGATCAGTATATATTTTTTTGGTTTTATAATTTGCACTCTGATTCCTCACATCTCTGTTGAAACTTTTCCCCACCCCTCTCCCTGTTCTTGGTTGTACTTTAAATTTGGTGGCTTTTGCAGTGCCCGCCCCACTGTAGATTTGATCTAGGACACTCCCCCAGTCCCATCTCTTTACCGCATTCTACCTAATAAATCCTTTCTGCACTTGCTTTTAGTCCTTTTTTAATTTAATTACATTTTTTCAAACTGTGTGTGGACTAATATTGCTACATACTCAAGTGTGCCAGCTTGCACTGCATGTGAATTGTTTTTACTACTGTTTTTGCTTCTTTTCTGGAAAAAAAATTGTAAGCCTGTTTCCTACCTTTCTTGTAATTAGTGTTCCAGATACAGATTTACTGTATCCAGGACTATTTGTAAGCTTCTGAGCCCCTCAAGCCTTTCTGTGTTGGAGGGAAGCCTTCCAGCTTATCAGTGGGAGTGGTAAACACTAGGTAACCTGTCTACCACATAAGGAGTGGTTCTGGCCCAGAATTTGTAGTTATTGGCCATTTGGGTGGTCTTCCATCTCTCTCATCTTTCTGATTTGAAGGCCTGCATTTGCACTTGTTTCTAATTCCTGGGCCCATCTCATTTGCTCACTCTGCTTTTACTGTATTTGTGTTTCTTCTTACTTTATTTTGCTTTTGCGTCATCTTAAAAGTACTCGATTGTATTTATTACTGCTTGGTGTAACTCATTCTAAGCCAAGCACTTGGGCTTCAGACCAGTTGTTTTACATTAAGAAGGTTTGTGGTCTGCACTGTAGTGGCAGAACAGGTAGCTTACATCCTTCTAAGTTGGGAACTGCTGATTGAGGGCTCAGTGTCTGTTATTCTAAAAGTGTATTAATTCTGGTTTAAGCACTTGGGCTTCAGGCCAGTTATTTTACATTGAAAGGGTTCGTGGTCTGCACTCTTGTGGGAGGAGAGGTTGGACTCTGCCCTTCTGAGCTGGGAATTTCTGGTTAAAGGCTTATAGTGCCTGCATATTTGAATTGTTTCTTACTGAAATTGGTACACGTTGTTTGCTATAGCATAGACTAGATCCATGCCTGCTGAATCTAGCTTTGTATGCTTGTTGTTTGTTTGCTTGTTATTTCCATGAAACACTAATTCCACCTAAAACTCGGCTTTTCAGCGCTTCTGTGGATCCCTAGTGATATCTGCATTGCTTACTGTACTTATTTCCTTGTTACACTTGAAAGAAAGTTACTGTTTGTCGTTTTTGCATTTAAGTTACCTGTAACACATTGCATTTAAGTTACCTGGCACTTGCTCACTAAAGCAATTATATAAGTCAGCACTAAAAAATTAAAAGCACTGCACCCTCACAAACTCCCCTTGAGTACCTTGTTCCCCATTGGCCCTTTTTTTTTCAATTATAAAGGAATTCCCAATACTATTCAAGCATGTCCATAGGTCAGTTGTCAATCTCCTCTCCGGTCCAGCTGGTGAATCTGGGAATCTTGAGGCAATGTTACAACTGACTCATGTACACAGACAACCCTCTCCTCCCAACAAATTCCAGCACATATGCGCGATGCAACCATATGGCCATACTGGAGGCTAAGCTCTCTCAACTCAGTACTGGCGAAACCAGTCAGGAGGAGAAGGAAACCACACTCACTACAATTCCAGTCTCACATAGACCTACCACGACAGCAAATCAAACGCATAAACACACAAAAACATACTCGGAGGCTCTAAATAAAAATCTGCCTAAGCAGCAGAGACCTCCAAAGCAGACACCCAAGCAACCGCTACCCCAAAACAAAACACGTGCAACACATAGCTCACAAAGCCAGTGTGCTGAACAGTCACAGCCCTTAAGGCTAGCGTCAGGCACACTGACGTCCTGCTCACCAGGCTGAACAAGAAGGTCATGGTGAGCTGCCTGTCGGGCGCTAGGATCCGCCACATAACACAAGCACTCAGGTCACTCCAAGGCAAGTACAAATATGACTCGGTCATTGTCCATGTTTGTGTGAATGACCTGAGACGTACCTCCCTGGACTACATGAAAAGAGACATAGAGGAGCTCTCTGAGCATGTAGCCCAGGTCAGTATGACCCTGACCTTGAGTAGCATCTTACCCTCACCAAGAATGATGCCACAATATGAAGACAAGATGATCAATTTCAAAAATTGGCTTAAGTATTGGTGTCATTCAAAGGGGATCCAATGCCTGTCAGCCTGGGATGACCTGCTCGACAAGCCACGATGCTTCGCTAGGGATGGCTTGCATCTGTCACCCCTGGGCTTTCGGATATTGGCAAAGGCTCTTGCTACCCTTATAGTGCCTTTTTAGGCAAGGCTTAAAAGACAAACCCACCTCCATAGGTACACAAGGGATAAGAAACTAAGAGTAATGCTACTCAACGCCAGAAGTCTAAACCTCAAGATGCATGCACTCGAAACTCTCCTTAGCATGGAGAACATCGATATCTGTGCAGTAACAGAAACCTGGTTCAAGGCTGCCGAGAGCAGCCCAGCACTACCAGGTTATACCTCATACCATGCTTTTCGGCCCCAAAACTTGGACCAAACCACAAAAGGAGGGGGAGTATCAATATTCGTCAAAGATACCCACACTTCCAGGTTGGTGGCACAGCACGAAGCATCAGAGACTATCCATGTGCAACTAACAGTGGGTAAAACTGCCTTCCATTTTATAGCCTGTACAGACCACCCTCCCAAACCCAGGAACCCCACTCGGCCTTCCTGAGAACACTGGAAAATATGAAGGTCTCTCCAAACACCATTATATTGGGCGACTTCAAGTACCCAAACATAGACTGGGGGCATTACTCTAGGTCAAGCACCCTAGCCCAAAGGTTCCTAGAATTTATAAACTCAAATGCTATGGAACAACTTGTTACCACTCCCACAAGAGGAGAAAACATACTGGACCTGATCATCACCAACATGGGGACTCTATGCTCCAGACCAGAAGTGTATCCCTCACTGGTAAGATCAGACCATAAACTAATCTCACTGGATATTCACATCCCGACTCCACCCCCTGCCCTGAAAACCACAGTGAAAAACTTCTCTAAAGCAAATTTCACACTCCTCAAAACCGAGGTGGAATCCTTGAAAGCCCCCGGGCCTGTGGAAAATACGGCCTAGACTGCAGAATCCTTTATAGACGCATTCTATGAACACCTTCAGGAATGCATGGATCATGCAATCCCAAATAAAACCAAGACCCAGTCCTCCAAAGGCAGACGTCCTGTCTGGTGGACCCCAGCCATAAACAAACTATACAATAGAAGGAGGAAGCTACTACATGATAGAGCAAAATCCCAAAAAGGGAAGGCATCTCTGATCAGTATTAGCAAAAAACTACGGGCACTCATAAAATCGTCTAAGGCCAGCTTCGAGAGAAAAACTGCACAGGACACTAAGGATAATCACAAGGCTTTCTTTAGTTATGTTAGGAACCTGGGTGGGAATTCCCAGATATGCTCAGAATTAGTCCAAAATGACAAAAAAATACACCGAACCCACAGACATTGCCAACATCCTAGCTGACAGGTTCAGCGCAAGCTCTCACCCCCACCAAAAGGGCAAATATCTATCCCAGCAGAGTGCTGCCCCCCTGACATCTCAGATGCTCAGGTAAGAGCTGCCCTCTCCAAAGCAAAAAACACAGCATCAATGGGACCAGACAGTGTCCCGGGCTGCGTCCTACATGAACTCCAAGAAGAGCTAAACCCAAACATAAAACTAATAAAACAAAAAATAACAAAAAAACTGATAAAAAATGAAAAGCGATACGCAGCTGAAAATCACGGATTAGTTTATTAACCAACAACACTGAGCGCTTTCACCTACCACAATGCAGGTTTCATCAGAGTAATTACATATTGGAGCAGCTTGTCTTATATACTTGTCTTTAACCTATAACATCCATTCATCCATAAATTAATTAATTAAGCAATTGTAAGCAATTTCATTTTAAAATCACCAAAGCAGAGCTAAATAGTAAATATACTGTATATAACTTGCAATACTATGTTAATAATTTAACCTAAAATCATACATAAAATACTCATTAAATTGGTATTTATGCAATGTTTTTATATATCAGATAACAATTAAATAGCCTAAACCAGTTAGAAATTACACCTAAAAAAGGACAACAGTTGTTTTCATGTGATAAAATCCATTAAAATTACTATAAATAATAACTTAATATAAAAATACATTTAAAAATAGTAATTTTTATTAATATAAATTAATTTTGTAATAATTTATGTAATAAAATATACACCTATTTAAATATATTTTGTCTAAAAATATAGTATTATATGTTATGTGAATTTAATTTTAACTTACTAACTATAGATATGTGTTCGTTGATTCCTGGTTTGCTACATGCATTCAATCTTAACTGCCATAAACATTCCTTTAACTCTAGCAGTGCATTAACGTCCCCTTCTTTTATTGTATTTTGAGGTATCCTGTCAATAACAAAAAGGAGAAATCTCTTAAAATCTGGGCAAGTTAAACTGTGCACAAATAGTGAATTTGTTGATTTTTTTGTTTTTAATGTCCCTATTATGGTCAGCTATTCTTTCTTTAAGCTTCCTAATTGTCTTTCCAATGTAAAATGCTTGACATGACAAGCATGTAGCTAAATAAATTACTAATTTTGTGTTACAGTTTACATGCCCTGGGCACCTAATGGTACGATTGTAACCCTTTATTGTAACATAAGGCCCATCTCTAATAAATCTACATGATCTACAAAAAACACATTTTTTCATTTGTGAGTCTCTAAATCTGGTCTCACTTTCAAAATAATCTTTGAGATTTTTACCCCTACTAAAAACTATTGTGGGGTTGAGCCCTATTTCTTGTAGAATATCACTTTGGTTAATAAATACTTTGTCCCAAACTTCTGTAATCGTATCTTTTACTAAAAGTGTACTACTACTAAATGGTAGTAATATAGCAATTGATTTCGGATTAGCAATGTCATGTTTTGTACTTTTGTTTATCAAACCGTATTTTATTATGGGTTGGTAATCAGTTTTCCTCTTTTTAGTCACTTCGTTCCTAATATTTAACATTAACTTATTAGGGTAACCTCTCTCGGTCAACATATCAATTAAATAATTAATTTCATACTCAAATATACTGTCCTCACTAATCATCCTTGAAAGTCTTACCATCTGCCCTTTTACCAAGCTACGTTTCTGAAAGGCTGGGTGGCAACTTTTATAGTGCAGGTATGAATTTGAGAATGTTTTTTTCCTATAAATGTTTGACTCTATTTCGTTACCCTTTTTGTATAATTTAATGTCCAGATATTCACCACATTCTTTGTTAATGTTGTATGTAAACTTCAGAAATGAGGTGGTGTTATTAAGGTATTCCACAAATTCTTTTATTTCATCTTGACTACCCTTCCAAAACAATAAAATATCGTCAAGAAATCTTGTATATATCGATTTTGGGCCAAAATTTACTTCCAAAAACATACTTCTTTTCCCACATAGCCAAGACTAAATTAGCATAAATGGGGGCTCATCTTGCCCCCATAGCTACACCTGAACATTGTTTATAATGCTCACCTCCGTGTTTAAAGAAATTATTATCCAATACCATCTCCATCATTTCTAGCATAGTTTTCCGCCTAACTGTGTGGATGTTACCATAAAATTCCAAACTACCTTCAAAAAATTGCAGGCCTTCGTTTAAGGGAATGACTGAAAATAAATTAACAACATCAATTGTGACTATATAAATATTTTCTAAGTTGCTCTTGTTGTAGTCTTTAAGTTTTTCTAAGCAATGCCAAGAATCTTTTATGTGGTGAATGTTCTTAATTACTTCACCACAATTAATGTCAATGTAATGTGCAATCGCTTCCAACTTAGAATACTTGGCAGACACAATAGGTCTAAATGGGGGATTTGATACATTTTTGTGCATCTTCGGTATCCCGAAATGGATGGTGTCACAGGAAATTCATCCAACAAATAGTCGTATTCTTTATCTGATATTGTGCCGTCCATAAGTAATTCATACAATTGCCAATCAATTTTTGTGTGTGCTTTTATAATATCATATTTTGATATTATTGTGTATATAGTTTCATCATTCAGCATATCAGTCATTTTATTTGAATAATCTGTATTATTCATGATTACAACACCTCCCCCCTTATCTGGTTTCATAACCCTGTAATTATTAGATGAACTTAACTCTTTTAAACAAAATCTGAAACAAAATCTTTCTGGTAAAGTAAGATTATCAGTTATGTTGTGCCCATCTTAATTTTCTTATTTGCACTTCACAAAACATTTCAAATAAATGAATAATAGGGTTATTTGGGGGAATAAACGTACTTGATCTTTTCAAAGTAAAATTCCTTTCACAATCAATTGTTTCTTTTCTTCCCTTAAAATACATTCTTAAATTCAGTAATCTAGTGTATATTTTCAGATTTAACAAAACTTTTCCCAAATCTGGTTTAAAACTGGGAACAAATTTAAAATCCTTTTTAAATAACAATAAATAGTCACCTTGCATATTTTTATCCGTATAATTATAAACAGAAAAACCTCCTTCGGTAATAATTTCACAGTGTAACTCTTCGTGCAACTGCAAAACTGTGGTTTCTAGTTCGTTTAAAGATGTTTCAAAATCAAACATGTTTGCATCAGAATTAAAAACGTCATTAAACTGCACGTTTTCATTTGCGATTGTGTTCATATTATTTTCTAAAATAATACCACTTGTTTTTTCACAATTTACATCCACTAGAGGACTACTAGAACAGTACACAGAATGGCCATCAATCATATCACAATCGCGGGTATCACCATAAAAATTGTTAACATGTTTTTGTACATAATTACTTTCTTCGTAATGGGTACAAACACAATTGTCCAAACAGTTTCCACGTAAAGCAGAATCTAAACATACAATTTTTTCTGTTAGTACTGGTGTTGCACTGGTTTGAACCTGCTCTGATTGCTGTTCTGATAACTGGTTTGATAATTGTGACGCTGCTGCCGATCCTGGTAACGCTCTTTCAAGCGTTCCGATCTGCGTAGGATTGGCTCTTCTAAAAAATGCTCCGCTGAATTGTCATAGTGCTGTAATTCTGCACTATGCGTCTGCACATTTTTATCATATAGAACAGCGTCCCTGTACCTTGTTTTGTCCTTTAACCCATTATTTTCCTGTGTAATACAAGACTTTTTATAATCTCTAAAATGAGCATACGCACAATTGTTAAGATAATCATTTGAGTCCCTGTGAAGCTTTTCATTTTTGTGGTCAAGCCCATTACTAATGTATCTGTTCACTTCATCTAAAATGTTATCAAGTTTATATTTACTATGCTCATATAGCAAATCATTTTTAATACTGTTGTCCAGTGCTGTTAGGCTTTCACTTAATTTATTTAATTTACAGTTGTTATTCTTAATAATCAGTTTAACGAACTGCTTTCCTGTATTATCAAACAATTTAATAAGTTCATAGAAAAATTCATTGTCCCTTTCAAATCCAAAAGGTACCTTAAAAACATAAAACTACTGTTCAATCTCAGCCTTACTACAGGATATGTACCCAAAGAGTGGCGTACAGCAACAGTGGTCCCTCTCCACAAAGGTGGTGCCTCAACGGATCCTGGAAACTATTGCCCCATAAGCCTGACTAGCTTGGTCTGCAAAGCTATGGAAAGGATCATCATGGACCTCATAAATAAAGATATTGGGGACCCTAAGACACTGGTTCCTACCCAGTTAGGCTTTGTTAAGGGCAGATCCTGCCTCTTAAACCTGGTTGATTTCTTTGAAACAGTCACCAAGGCCATTGACGAGGGGAAGGTGGTCCACACAGCCTACCTGGACCTCACAAAAGCCTTCGATACAATACCCCACTCTGGCATTATAGATAAGCTCACCAGCTTAAATATAAACCCCTATGTCACTAGATGGGTTGCAAACTGGCTCAAGGACAGAACCCACATGGTTAGAATTGCTGGAGCCATGTCAGACTCCAAACCAGTTACAAGTGGTGTCCCACAAGGCTCAGTCCTGGGACCTCTCTTGT
>NC_056746.1:591461063-591581063 GCF_019279795.1 Protopterus annectens
GACCTGCATCTGGTTTGTTTAGTTGCATTCAGTTGTTTCTACTGGACATGTGGCAGAGGAAGACTCTGTTGGATGAGAATAAAACAGGAAATAAAAAATGGATACCAGTAATGTTTTTCTGTTGTAGTTATGCCAGTAGTTTCATGCATTTCTTCATTGTGCCTTTTATACTTAATGGAAAAATGACCCCCCCCCCCCTTTCCTGTCATTTGTCTCTTGTCAGCTTATATTTTCACTTTTTCATTAATCGTTTTTGTATTGCATCATCAAAGAAGATGATAAACAGTTAATCCATGTCTCAGGTCTGGTTTTTAAAGTGCATATTAATAAATGTGTTGTGTTCTGTCTATTGCCTGCACAGTTGCTTCTGAGTAGTAAGATGTTTCTGCTGAATTTGTTTTTAACATTTTAATCTTTGCCTTTGAGAAGAAGTTGAAAGATGTAACTATTTCTTTTTAAAGGATTTCCCAGACTTACAATGCTAGAATGGAGCCTGCCAGCATCGATAACCTAAGTGTTCTGTATCTAAGTCCTGACTTTATTGTGGTTAACAAACACTGGGATATTCGCATCGACAGTAAGAGATGGTATGAGAAGCTAACTGTGCAGAGTCAGCTGAAGAATAAGTTCCCTGAACTTGCAGACCCAGAGACATTTTACGGTTTCCGGTATGAAAGCTCAGTTTACTGTATTATCAGTGTGTTTAAGTTCAGTGTATTTCTTAAGTTGATAAATTTAATAGTTGTGTACTTGTCATAACTTGGGATCTGTGTTGTCCAATTTGATTCCTCCTCACTCTTGGTTCTTTGGATCCAATCTTGGATCTGATTCTGTCGCTTAGCAAGACTTGCTATCTAAGCCTCAAGCTCCTTCCTCTCCCGTTATGCCTCAGTTGTCATCTAACTCCTCAGATCGAGTTTGCTGCCCCACCTACAGAAATCTACAATGATTACAGACAGAAAAAAATGTGTGTGTGTGTGTGTGTGTGTGTGTGTGTGTGTGTGTGTGTGTGTGTGTGTGTGTGTGTGTGTATATATATATATATATATATATATATATATATATGTGTGTGTATATATATATATATATATATATATATATATATATATATATATTTTATTATATATATATATATATATATATATATGTATATATAAAAATTATATATGTATATATTTTATTTTATATTTATATACATATATATATTTGTGTGTGTGTGTGTGTGTGTGTATATATATATATATATATATATATGTGTGTGTGTGTATATTTAATTTTTTTACATATATATTTATATAGCACCATAATCTGGAGCTCAAACCCAGAACCTATGTGTTCTTACATCCTCTAGATCACTCTCAACTGTTTAGGTTGGGGGATGGACAGGTGGGACGTGAGGAAGAATGAAATTGGACAACAGAGATACCAAGTTATGGTAAGTACATAACTTCTAAATCTGATATTGTCCATTTCATTCTTCCTCACTCTTGGCTCTGAGACCCCAGCTATGTAAATCCTGGGTGGCCCTCGTGGAAGGGTATGACTGCGTACCATGGAGCCAAAGAATGCTCTGTTTCTATATACAGCATCTAATTTGTAATGACAAACAAATGTATGAGACTTGGACCAAGTTGCTACTGCACAAATTTCATTAGTAGGGGATCTGGCTGAAAAGGCAGATGAGGTGGACATCGACCTGGTAGAATAAGCTTTTGGGGGACGGGGAAGCTGCATGTCATTCAAGGAATGGACAGTAGAAATACAATTAGTAATCTGCTTTGCTAGAGTGATTCTGGACAGTGCCTGGCCTAGTCGACTAGGTGAAAAAGAATTGAATAACTGCTCAGATTTTCTTTGCTGTTTTGTCCTATGTAGATAGAAACGCAACTGTTTATGCCTGTTCAGTAAATGCAGCATATCGTCTCCCTTGTTTGAGTGATTGAGAAAAAAAGACTGTCAAGTGTATGGATTGGTTAATATTTGGCTGTCTTTTTAGGCATAAAGGTAGGATTTATTCTTAAGGAAACTGTATCTTTCAAAAGTGTAATATAAGGCGGGTTGGATGATAAAGCTTGTAGAGGAGACGCACTCTTTGCTGAAGTGATGGTCACTAGAAAAGTAGTTTTCCAAGATAGAAATTTCATGTTACAGAAATTTGTAGGTGCAAATGGGTTCCGAGTAACACCTTGAAGCACAATGGTGAGATTCCAAGGTGGAGACATCTTTTATTGGAGGCCTAAGTAGAAAATCCCCTTTCAGGAAGGCTCTACAAAACCTGGATGTTGAACAGGAAGATGAGTAGTGCCTTTCCCTACATGAAAATTTGCAATTGCTGCCAGTTGCAGTTTATAGTGGAAAAACTAGCCCCGTCTTGATAAAGTGATCTTAGGAACAGGGGTATAACCGAAGTAGAAACCGAAAAGGGATCAGTGTTCTGTTTCATTGCCCAAATTGTGAATCTCTTCCATTTGCTACTATAAACCTTTTTTGCTAGCCTGGACTTTCGTAGAATCATTGGAAGTGGCGAAACCAAGCAGTTAACCTTAGGGATCTGAGGTTGGGACTTTGATGCTGTGATGGATGGGAAAGCAGATCCTGCCTGGGATCCAGTATCCATGGAGAATACATGCTGTGAGACTGTAGGAAGGGGAAGCATACATGATGAGGCCAGAAGGGGGCAATAAGGATCAAAGTTCTCTTCAACCTGCTGGCTTTCTGTTGGACTTTGGGGATCAGAGGTATTGGAGGATAAGCCTACAGGAGACCCAGGGGCCAGTCGTGCACTAGAGCATCCATAGATGACTCCCTAGTTGGGGGGATCAGAGTGAAGTACTTGCTGCACTTGCACAGGGGAGAGAGGCAAAGTGGTCGAAGCGGGGTTGGCCTCCTTGGATGAATATCTGGTTCACTACCGATTTGATTCAGGGACCACTTGTATGGACTCAAGATCTGCTCAGTCTGTCCGCCAGTATGTTGGTCTCCCCAGGAATGTGCGTTGCAGTGAGTAAGCAGTTTGAAAAGATCACCCAATCCCACACCCTCATGGCTTCCCTGCACAAAGGATATGACTGGGTCTCCCCCTGCTTGTTGATATACCGGACTACTGACATGTTGTCTGTTTGAATTGCAGTCATTCCCAGACAAAGCCAGTCGTGAAAGGCTTGCAACATCAGAAGGACTGCTCTCATCTCCAGGACGTTTATGTGCAGTTTGATCTCTGTTCTAGACCAGGTACCTTGGTTCAGTCTTCCTTGATATTGCCACCTCCACCCCAACAGGGAAGCATTTGTGGTCACCGTGTTAGTAGGGGAGGGGAAGAGAAAAAGCCCTGTGAAGATAGAGGTCATCTGAAATTATCCACATCCTTGCATAGTAGTGGCAGTATGGACTGAACAGTCACCTTACAGAATTTCATCTTCGAATAAGTTCATACTGCTTAAATCTAGGACTGGTCGCAGGTCCCCTGTCGTCTTTGGCACCAAAAAGAAAAGCATGAGTAGGTTCTGTATCCTTGTTGTTTGGTCGGGACCCTCTGGATGACTCTCTCTTTTTTTTTTTTTTTTTTTTAATAGAAGTTTCTGAACTTCTAGAATGTTTTTTTTCCCTCGGAGTGGGTGGAACATTGGAGAGATTCCTTTTGGGGCTTGGAGGTGGAAAGGGAATATAATAACTTCTGGAAAGAATGTTTAGCACCCAGGTGCCATTTGTTAAATTTGTCCAGGCATCCAGTTGTAAGGATAATATGCCCCAGACTGCCTCCAGAGTAGGACAGTCAAGCAACGCTTCAGGAGCATTAGTAGGGCCTGTCAGAGAGAGGTTCTTCAAAGCACTGATTCTGCAGACCTCCTCTGCCTTTAGGACAGCGCTTGCCATTAAATCCTCTTCCTCTGCCTCTAGAAGAGGACTCTTCCTGAGAATCCGGGAGAGCGCCCTGGGACTTTCTTGAACCACTTCTTCCCACTCCATTGGTTCCTCGAAAAGGTCCTTTAGGGGGAAGAACATTTGATCCCTAAGGCAGATAAGGTCTTTCTCTCCTGCTTACTTGTAGGTAAGAGTTTCTTTAACTGATGGTCCAAACAAAGAAGAACTATCAAAAGGGGCCTTGATGAAGGATGCTTTAAGGGTTCTGCAAACCACAAAGCCTCATCCAGGCATGTCTCCTAAGGGCTATGCCTGTGCTGGCTGCTCGAGAGGTTCCCTCTGCAGCATGAGAGATTTTCATCTATTTCTAATTCCTCGATGAGGCTAGAGTGGCCATTTGGGGAGGTGCCTTCTTGAGGTCCTCCTCTGACAAAAACTCTGCTAGAGAATTGGCAAGCTGCTTAACCAGATCATTCTGGAGATGTGTGAAATGTGCCAAATAATTTAATGCTCTCAACAAAAAAGTATCTGAGGCATATATGTACTTCCCGTGCCTGGCCAAAGCTTGAGACTCCTTGTTCAGGGGATGGACAGTGGAGCTCTTCTCTACTAGCTCCTTCTAGTGGCTGCCAACACCACAATGGCATCAGCGGGAACACCTTTGCTCCAGTATGGGCGATCACTAGGTGGGCTGAGGTACTTGTCTGCATGCTTAGGTATGGGCTTCACGGTGTCTGACTCCTTCCACACCCAGCAGGCAACTAAATCAATAAGTTCATCCACTGATGGGGTCACCCAGAACATAGATGGGCCTGTCCAGAAGGCTTCCAGAAACACGGACTCCTTGGAAGAAGGGGGTTGGGACAACCATCTACTCTTTTGCTTCAGGATTTCTAAAATATCTTCAAAGGAGATGTTGTTGGGCAGAGATCAGGGGACCCTTCTCTTTCATCAAGGTCAGGGTCTTCTGTTAAGGAGTCCAGAGGGAGTCCAAATGCTTCCTCTTGCACTGTTTCTTCTGATAAACCTTCCCCATGGGATGCTCGGGGGAGGAATCATAGGAGTGGGGGACTCCCTGAGGGGGTTAGGTCTGAAGGCTCTCCTGATGAATGGGTGCAAAGTTCGGATCAGAGGGTAATTGGGTAGGATGCATGGGATGGGAGCCATGTTTCGCATTCTGGAGAAAGCCCTCTCTGCCACCCGAAGAGCAGACACAACTAGGGAAGCTCCTCCTCTCTCGTAGCCGAAGCAACCAAGGAAGAGAAGATGGAAACCATCCTGGATACGATGCCTTCAGATAGCACAGGACCCAAACTGTCGAGGGCCGAAGCCCCTAGGGGAAGAAACAGATCCAACAAGGTCAGAGCCAAGACCAATCCTGTGGAGTCAGCACTGACATCTCTGGTCCGGGACCAACTGCACTCCAAGGGTATTGGAGCAGAGGTAGTCTGGGACACAGCCGGAGTTGAAGAAAGACAAGTTTTCAGCTCCGATGATGGCTCTCTTGAAAAAGTCGAATCCTGAAGTTTCAAAGCTGGAGGTTGGATTGGAAGAAGAGACTGAGATATCGGAGTTGGAGCTTAAACAGATCCAGTATGGGTTAGAGACGGCAAAATCCCCAAATGAATCTCAGCTTTGATGAAAGTCCACATCATCCTGTCCATGTCTAAATGAGACGGCCAAGAGGATCTTGAGGAGGCTGATGAATGAGTGGACTTGACAGGGGAAAGGCTGGTCCGAGCATTCGGAGCTGGAGAGGGAGACTTACCCTGAAGCGGAGTATGGCTCTGGGGCGTCCGATCTGAATGTTTCCAGTCCGAGGAGGATTTGCATGGAGTTGAAGAACTCTGGATTCGGATAATGTCCAAAGGATCCGAGGGGGTGCTAAGACCCAAAGTCTTAGGATCTGATAGTACTCCGTTCTTTGTAGGTGCCACTTCATTCTCATCCGAGGAAGTGTTCGGATCCAATGCAACATGGATATCGATTGGATCTGACGTGGCTGGCTCCAGTAACCTTTGTCTTTTCTCTGGTATAGAAGTCATAGTCCCCGGAGATGCTGAAGGGGTATGCTTCTTAAGCTCCTTGGAAGTAGAAGGCTTTGCAGGAGTTTGAGCCCCAGAGGCCGGAAACAGAACTCTCAAGATCAGTTTGTTTCTGCAGTCTGCAAGGGTGCGAGGATTAAAGGCCGCACAAATTTCACAATCTGCTACTAAATGCCCTGGCTCGAGACAATACACGCACCTCTTGTGCGCATCCGAATTTGAAATCTTCTGCCCACAAGAGGCACACCTCTTAAACCCTATAGGGTTTTTCAGACATACTACTCAAGCTCAGGGTTCTCACACACGTACACGCACTAAACTGAAGTTAAACAAGTTTACAAGTTTAATAGTAAGTTTCTCAATTAACACTACACTCTAAACAAAAACAATGATACCTAGAAAGTTTTTTTTTTTTTTTTTTTTTTTTTTTTTGCAGGAGAGAGATAAGGAAAAGAAGAAAGAGCTGAGCAATGGCCACTAAAGAGAAACTTGGAGGGGAGGAGGGGCATACAACCCTAACCCCAGTGAAAAAACAGCTGAATAGGAGGGGAGGACAGATATGAGAGTAAATAACATTAATGCTAGTTAAAGGGAGATTTACTGAGAACAAGTTAGAAGAGAATAGGTGAATAGATATAAAAAAAATACATCTCAGCTCGAGGCAACAGGAACGTGTCTGAGCTGGAAGGTGGCAAATGAGATTTTTGGGGTTAGAGGAGAACTGAGGCATTATGGGAGAGGGAGGAGCTCATGGCTCTGATCATAAGTCTTGAAGTGGCCGAATCGGATCTGAACTCTGATCCAAAGACCCAAGAGTGAGGAAGAATGAAATGGACAATATCAGATCTGAAAATGTTTTAAGTTACTTTGCTGCTTAGTTTTCTTTTACAAACTCGAAGGTTTTATACAGTTTCTTCTGTGTTGCCTTTTTGTATAAATGCTGTGCTATTTGTCTTACAAGTTGCTCGTTTAAGTGGATATAGAACTTTTGAACATTAATTTAGGTGGGGGATGCATTTTTAATGCGACCTGCCTGGAGCCTGTCTTATGGCCATCTTATTTCTCATCATTTCATACCAGAGTAGAAAATTGGAGATGAACAGGCAAGTACATGACCCTGGACCAGTTACACCCACCTAGGCAATAGCTGAGTTAAAAAAAAAAAAAAAACAGCCCCTATGAAATCAGTGTTGGACATTTGTACCAGACTATGAAAAGCTGACTAGACACTGCCAGTCAAACAATCAGGAGTTTGTTAGTGGAATTTATCAGAGCTTTTGGTTATAACAGAAGAAATTTGAATGGATGTTTTTCACAATGTTAAGTATTATAATT
Organism: Protopterus annectens; assembly: GCF_019279795.1. NCBI lineage: Eukaryota > Metazoa > Chordata > Ceratodontiformes > Protopteridae > Protopterus > Protopterus annectens. Next base: position 591,468,305 of record NC_056746.1, read on the forward strand.
TGATCTCTGGACCCGTCTCAGATATGCATTGTCCTTATCAAGCCTTTCATAGTCAATGGTGGTTGAATTTTGAGGCCAGCACCAGTGGAGACAAGTTGCCTAGTGCATGGGTGTCACTCATGTTGCAGAAGGCAGTGGCTGTTTATCCTACCCTCATGGGGAAGGACGGAAAAGCTAACACTCTCTCCTTCTCTCACCTCTCTAACTCCTTCTCTCATGCAACCTAATGTTTACCCCCTTTCTCTCTGACATCTCTCTCTTTTTCTCATTTTGCTAGTAACCTTAGACAATTCTAAATATTTGTCTCACTCAGCCATGTTAAATGTAATTTTAAATGTGTATCTATTACTCTTAATTTTCTCAGCAGTGTATGTATCCTTATCTGTGCATGTAGAATTCCAAAATTATTGTTTTTATAATTAATTTTGTATGTAAATTTTGCTTGGAGTTTTATTCTCCTGGCCTCTGCTGAAAGGGGGTATCCTCAACTTTCCTGGTAAACCAATGTCAAATAAATAAAGCCTTCTAGAATCTCTTCTTTCAGGATAGTTGGAATATCCTGGGTGAGAACCCCTTTCAGTGTTGCATTTTATTTTGCAAGCATCAGTTATGTTTTTCGGTGCCTGGAAGTTTGCATCCAGCCTGGAGGTCTTGATCTTTTCACAAAAGGCTTTGTACTAACGGTAGCTACAATCTCATTGTCATCATATGAAGAAAGCAGGATAGGTGGGGATGCAGCAGATTTTTGTCGCAAGACTTACTGTCAAAGTTGGTGACTCCACCTCTACCAGTAGACCTGTCACCAGTGGCATACCACACGGATCTGTGCTGGGCCTTTTATTGTTTGGAATCTGTTCCTTGGAAATCCAGGCGAAAGTGGACGGCCTTTGGCTTACCAAGTTCACTGATGATTGCAGATTGGGTGCAATCATTGAGTTCCCCAATGATTATCACCTATTTATTACAAGAAGGGCTAACACAGACAAATGATTAGTGCCAAACCACTGAACGCAAAAAAAAGTGCATTATTATCTGGATTGGCAAAGTGGAATTCCCTGCTAATTACATTATTGACAGCACCCCCCCCCCCCAAGTTCATACCCAGTGGTGCAAGATGTTGGAACACAGGCAGATAGCAATGCTATCAAGTTTCCACAGTGGTAAGGAAAGCCCTCTGTGTTGCGCATCTTAGGGCATCGCATCCAGGTCTAAGGAAGTTACAGCTCCACTGTACACGACCCTCATCAGACCATTAATAGAATACAGTGCTCCCTTCTGCATGTATGCAGCAGCTGGAAAGACCACAGCAGTTTCTCACCAGCAATATACAGGGCCTCCAAACCATGTAGATAGACTGAAAGCCCTGTCAAGTGTGCTCTGTATTGTATAGACTACTGAGAGGCAACTTTTGCCTGGCCTACAGGACAGTCTCTGACCGTGCCGTGATGGATATGCTGCACATATGCAAGTCGGATGACACACACTCATTCTAGGGATCTTAACCTAGCCTATGACATTAACAGAACATGCTGGACATTAACAGAACATGCTGGAGAGTTCTGGACATTAACAGAACATGCAGAGAGACGTATCTCCCAGAGATTGCTGCTACCCTGGAACAAACTTCCAATTCACGTAAAGCGGAGCTTCTCACTGACCCTATTGAAGCACAACCTGGACAAATAGATGGGAGACTGCAAATTCACCCCAAGGGGGTGGCACCCATGTCCCTCATGGACAGAAGTAGTCCATATTTATCACAAACTCGCTCTGTGAATTACGTCCATCTAACCAAGAACAGTTGAGGCAACTCAGGATCAACATGGCTAGGCTTGTAAGGGCTCTAGGGCGGCTAGCTTAGTAAAGTCCTGTGAACCTATGACCATGGGTTGACAAACAGTATTTCTACTAAACTAGTGCCTTCAGGCCTCTGGTATACTGGTAGTGTCACTGAGGCCTCCCTGTCTGTGCTGTCTTGCTCTGTAACTACGATATTTTTATCCCTGTTCATTTCATATGCTGTTCCCGTTTTCTTTTGTAAGGAATGCTTCTCTGAGATATTCTTGTTAACTCATCAGTAACAAAGCAAAAAAGAAACCAGAAACATTTCTGAAAGCCACTTTTAACAACTGAAAAGAAAAGGGAAAAGTATAAACTTGGATTTTCTAACCATGACTTTGTGAATTTTTCTGTATCACTTTACATTTGATTTGTGTCATTAGCCAGCTGAACTGTCGTCTCCCTCAGTTAGTTACTACAAAAATTGCCTCCTCCAAAGTGGCAGACCTCTATCTCAAAGCTTCTTGATCTTGTGGAAAGCCTTAAAAGTTTTTGTCCCCTTTTGTGAAAAGTTAGGAGAGATTTCTCATTAAAAGTTCTTCATTGCTCAAAAACAGAGATGTTCTTCCCCTTTCCAAGGGATGTTGCACCATAGCTTTCCTACCATCACCCATTCAATCCATTTATTCCTCTTCTGCTGTGGCAAGAGCCCTACATCTACCATCTGGGTGTGTTCCATTGGTTCCCAACTTGTGGGCTTAAGTAGCGCATTTGATCCACTAGAGAGAAAGAGAGAGAGGGAGGTGACATGCAATTGGGAGTGGGCAAGTCTGCGGGATCCTGTGCAGCTTCATGAATGCTGGCAGTTACTGAATGTATGTGTGGTACCACACTTGACCTCCACTGATTATACAGAATAGCGCTTTGCAGGTCATGTTCAACAGGATTTGTGTTTAGTGGGTGCAACACTTAGTGCTGCATCTGAGTGTCTCCCAAGTGGCAAGTTAGTCACCTCCCTTCCTCTCAGAATGTGTAACCTGGCATCATTCACTCACTCCCATCCTACCAGCCTGTCCCCTCTAGTATCCATGCTGCTAATCAAGCACTGGATTGCAGTCAAGACTTCATTCCTTTGCACCAATGGGCTGGTCCTGAAAATGCCTTGCTGGAATTTTTTTAGTTGATTTCTGCTCCTTGCTTGCTGACTTTCTAGCATCCTCTTGATCAGATAATGCCCATTCATTCCTCCATTCCAAGTATTACACCCAGAGCTGAGGCAAGAGTTGTTTGATGGGTTGGGGTGTTATTCTGTTTAACCATGTGATTTATTTGTATTTTCCCAGCAGTGAAAGTGTTTTGGATAGTCTTGTCCCTCCTCAGTGTAGCCCCACCCTTTTGGCACGAGAGACCAGTGGAATGTGTCATTACTGTGCCCTACCTTTGTGAGTGTGTGCTTCAGCACACGCATTATAAAGGCAGCCACCCATCAATGGCTTGGCAAGCCTAACTCTTCAGGCCACTCCTATATGCCACCACCCCTCCTGCAAGGGATAGTAGCAGGGTGTGCATCCAACTCCACCTCTCCCTCAGGATGGACCTGCCCTTCCTCCCTGCTGTTGCCATCAAGCCCCCAGGATGGACCTGCCCATCCTCCCTGTTGTTGCCATCAAGCCCCCAGGATGGACCTGCCCATCCTCCCTGTTGTTGCCATCAAGCCCCCAGGATGGACCTGCCCATCCTTCCTGCTTTTGCCATCAAGCACTTGAGCCACTATTCAAATTCAGGTTGTCAGGGCTTTAGTCTGGGCATTCAGCAGACAGTGGTTGTTAATTGAAGATATCAAGGACTTCAGAATAAGGCAGTCCAAACAAATACTTAACTAAAAGTAGCTAAACAATGTAGTCTTAGTAACATGACCTTCAGAAAGGGTGCTAGTTACTTTACAAGTAGCCTTGAAAGCATGGACTGGACAGATTGATAACTGTTGACTTTTTATTGCAAAAAAAGAAACCTGAAGATTGTGTGAGCTGCTCTGAATTTTTAGCTATGTATCATTTGACATTGTAAGCTTGGGATGGAGACCAACTCTACACTAGAGATGTTTGACAGCTAAGAAGTCAAATCAAATGGCTGCTCTTTGACTGTAGCTAATTCCCATGGATAAAGTATTATACTGCTTTACTGTATCATATTTCTTCCTCCATTTTTCAGTCAGTACATCAAACACATTCATGTTTTATATTCAGAAACAGCTGCTTGCTTAGTCTGTGAACTAAAACACACACACACACACACACACACACACACACACACACACACACACACACACACACACACACACACACACACACACACACACACACACACACGCTGATAAGAGGTCTGTCTTGAAAGTATTCTTCTTTACAGATATTTGGCATATCCATTGCATGACTGACCCATTATCTGTGAGTTATGTAATGGGAAATTTGTGTGGAAGAATTGTTTGTTTACATTATTTTGTTCCTTAATGATGCATATTTGTGTGCTGATTGTACAGTTTGCTTTTGTGTTTATAATACTGTGGGTTACTGCTCCATTGGTACCAAGAGAGCATTGGCTTTGTAATGCTGACCTCATTTCATCAGATATTGATGGATTAACTGGTGCTGTCCCAACAGATTACATCACCATGCAAGCATATACAGTTTTATCTGAAAAATAGGTTCAACTCAAACCCCACTTTCATTTTCCTAGCTATGTACTAGTACACATTGTGTGATGTGGAGCAATTGTCCTTTTGAAACTTAAGGAATTCACGTCTGTCCTTGACTATATACATGGTGTGTCTTTTCCTTTGCAAAACTTTTATGAAAGCAGCATTTAAGAGACATGAACTTAAACCACCCAAGCAAATGTTGGGGTTATGGGAGAGATATCTTAGACATTGCAGTTCTTACTTTTACATTCCTGTCCACCACTGGTGTGCTGGCTTCTGGATATGTGAAGTTCAAGACAGGGTTCTCATCCCCCACAAAGGCCAGTGATAAAGTAAAAAAAAAAAAAAAAAAGCGATATTAGAAAATTCACTTGCATTGACTAGACAGCCTGTGTAGGCTGATGTTAATAGTATCAGAAGTGTAAAGTGGACAGCAGGCAGGTGGTACATCTAAGTCCCATGGGAGGGGTGGGAAGATAATGGTTGTAGGTAAATGGAAAATCAGCATTAAAATATAATCCTTGACAAGTTAAGGCTAAAATTAAATACAGTATTCAAGGGAAACAGTTGAATTAAGATTAGAATGTATTTGTTACTTCTTTTTTTAAGTCTTTTTTCCAAAGGCTGTCCTAATTATCATCCCTTAATGCTCATTAGGGCTGATTGCCAGTTGCATCCATTGCCTACTGGTGTTTGCATAGGTTATCTTGACATCCACCAACTTCTTGATTACTTTACACCACTGAGTTCCACTAGTAGGTGCACATACTATCCTCACTGCAGGCTAACCTCTGCTGTTTTTTCCATTTTTCTCCCTCTGAAAGAAAAAGGCATGCACTGGACAGTTCAGCACTTGTGTGTCCTCCATGTGCTACCAATTTGCAGTCATTGTGGTAGCCGTAGGATCTGTTAAACTCAGGACAATATTGGTATCTGATTAGCTTTTCTCCCTGCATGCAGTTTCTATGGTATTTGTTTCTCCTTTCCTAGCCAAATTCCATTAATCTAAGACCAGGCAACTCTAAGCTGAGTCAGGAGACCTATTTCTGTGCATATCCTACAGTAGGTGCATGTACCAGAAGGAGTAGATATAGCAGATTATCTGTGCTTAACTTTACAGTCTTGCTTCCTGAACTCTTCTGTCTCTTTTCAGATTTTGCCATCAGTTGGATTTTTCTACCAGTGGTTCCCTGTGTGTTGCATTAAATAAGGCTGCTGCTGGCAAGGCTTATACGTGCTTCAGAGATCGATGGGTCAGAAAGGCTTACCTTGCTCTGGTAAAACAAAAATAAATTCTTATTTAAATGTATAGTTTGAATGGTCTTCTTTCTGTGTGCTGCAACATTTGCTTTATTCTTTAGTTTCCCCCCTTTTAGATTTTTTTTGATGTTTCTATTCTTGAAGTTTGACATTTGTCTTCTGCTTCACCTTGAACAGTTGTATCATAAACTCACAGAGTATATATACACATGACACAGACACACATAAAGACACAGACACACACACACAGAGACACATGGGGACACACACTCCATTTTTTTTCTAATGGATTTTACATATCACTTTGCTAAGTAAATAAAGGTGCTCTCGTATAGATGCCTGTAATGCATTTACAGGTAGTATCATATAGTCTGATTGAAGTCATTGTTTTTGTGAAAAGAGAAGAACAGTACAGTGCTTTAGAACTGGAAATCAAAGATAAAATTTGGTTAAGTAGCTTATGCAGAATAATTTGTAAAAATTTTTATTGATCTCTGCCGTTTTCATACATTGTGCCCAAATTACTAGTTTTGAATTATTAATTGTTAATGATTATGCCTTGCCTTGGCATTTGGCAACCAGAACATTCTGTTTTGCTTAGGAGGCACTGATCACAGATCATTTATTGACCAGGCTGGTACATAGCTGTGATAACATGTCGCGGACACCTATCTGTATGCAAATCCAGAGAGAGAGGGCATTTTTTTTTTAATATCTTTAATAAAAATGATTTTTTTTTTAAGTGACATAGGTACATATACAGTAAAAGAAAATAAAACCATAATAATATTTCCTTTATTTTCACACAGTATACATATACATTTTATTTGTAACAATTTTTATTTACTCCAGCATTTCATAAATTGCTCAATTCTTCTTTTCCCGTAAATATTCCCTTCTCCTCCTCTTGAACATTGTTTTGTGTGCATTATCCCTACAGATTCCATTTATTTCCATGTAATTTTCTCCTTCCATTTTATAAAAATCCCACTTCAGTTTCTTTATCTCCTTTACAATATTCAGTATTTTGTAATTGGTTTAGATTTTAATTTACATTTAAAACAGCCCTGTCCAAGGCCAAGAATACAGCTTCTATGGGACCTGACAATATCCCTGGCTGTGTTCTACAAGAACTACAGAGTGAACTGGCACCTCACCTATGTGCCCTATTCAATCACCGCCTCACCTCAGGCTTTGTCTCTACCAAATGGCACACGGCTACAGTCATCCCTCTCCACAAAGGAGGAGCGACTATAGACCCTGGGAACTATCGCCCCATTAGCCTGACGAGTCTGATATGCAAAGCTAATATAAACAAGGATATAGGGAATCTCCAAACTCTGGATCCTACACAGTTTGGTTTTGTGAAGAGTAGATCATGCCTGCTCAACTTGGTCAACTTCTTTGAGTCAGTCACCAGAGTTGTGGAAGAAGGCAAGGTGGTTCATACAGCCTACCTGGATCTGGCCAAGGCCTTTGATACTATTCCCCACTCAGGAATCATAGAAAAACTCGCCAAGCTAGGCATCAACCCCTGTATCACTAGGTGGGTTGCAAACTGGCTCACAGATAGAACCCACAGTGTGACAGGATGGCTCACAGATAGAACCCACAGTGTGACAGTAGCTGACTCCAAGTCAGACTGCAGACCAGTCATGAGTGGAGTCCCACAGGGTTCGGTCCTGGGTCCTCTCCTGTTTGGTATCTACTTCTCTGAAGTCCAGGCCAACACGAAGGGACTTTGGCTGACAAAGTAGGAGCTATTATTAACTCCCCAAGTGATGCTGACATCCTACAGAAAGGCCTCACTGAGGCCAACAACTGGTGTCAGAACCATGGCCTTAAGCTCAATGCCAAAAAATGTGTCATCATCCCCCTTGGGAAAAACCCAGTTCCCTTGAATTACCACATCGATGGTAGTCCACTGAACACAGAAGGCATTATAAGAGATCTGAGAACACAGGTTGACAGCAACCTCTGTTTTGGCCACCACATTGCCACTGTTTACAGAAAGTCCTTCAGTGTGGCACATCTCATTACTAAGGGTTTTGCAACCAGGAAGAAAGAGGTCATTGTGTCTCTCTCTCTATTTTTCCCTCATTAAGCCAATCATTGAGTACAATGCCCCATTTGGCATGTACCTCACTAGACACCTGCAACAACTGGAGAGGCCACAGAAGTACCTCACAAAGAGGATCCTAAGCCTTAAATACTTGTCCTACATGGACAGACTCAAAAAAACTCCCAACTGTTTTCTGTCTCATATCACCTACATAGAGATGATCTCTGCTTGACTTACAGAGCCATGTTTGACCCAGCTCTGTTAGAAATGCTGCATCTAAAGAAATCCCAATCCCTCCACACCATATGCTCCAGAGACTTCAACCTCATTACCACAATCAACAGAACATGCTGGAGGGACAGGTTCATAACCCAGAGACTTCCCATGCTCTGAAATAGACTTCCCATACATGTCAAGCAAAGCACCTCACTGGCCCTCTTCAGGAGAAATCTTGAGTGGATGGGAAATAGAAAAATTCACCCCGGGGGTCACTCAAGTGGCTCTGCTCGACAGAGAAACTGGGAACTAAGGTCAGATGGTACGATGCCAGGGTAATCCTATGGGCTAGCTTGTAAAGGCTGCAGAGCCATTAGCCTAGTACACTCCTATGAACCTAAGTAATTGCTTTCTAGCAGTCAGTAACATTAAACTTCATAAGGCTTTGCTATATGAATGGGCAATTCAGATCATGTATCCCAGATTGAGTCATTTCCTTAGTTGCAACCATTTGCTTGCCCTATATTTCTGACTTAGTACTTTGTAGGGAATTTTTAAAACTTGCCAACTCATTACATTCCCCAAAACATGCTCACATGTATCTCTTTCCCATCATACCACCAACTTTTGCTGTCTGCTTGAGGCAAAATTATCTGAAATCTGCTTAGGGTATACCAATACCTATGCCAACACTTACACAAAAATGCTAAACCTTTTAGACTTTGCTCTATACTTGAGAGATGTGTAGATGTCCTCCCATTGTTCCTTTGTGTATTGCCTTTCCATTCTGCCTTCCCCATCTTTTCTAATCTCCTCCGATTGATTATTCTAGGGTCATCTAAGAACTGTGCCAGAGCTGATCTTTCAAATGCAAAAAAGGCCAGCACTCAAGTGGAAGGTGAAAATATATCCAACAGACCGGTTTCAGCCATAAGCCTTTATCAGTTTGTAACATTGGGATATGTATGAATTGCATATTTATAGAAAAAATATTAGTCAGCAGGTTACATCCATCCAATAAATTGTGACAGCCATTGCAAATGTTCATTTAAACCAGGGAAAAAAACAACCCCCCCCTAGTTTTCCAATCCAGCCTTTTTCCTTTTTGTTTAAAATGTGTTGCCAACTCGCTTTAACTTTGTTTACAAGAAACATTTGTTGGACACTTAATTCTAATATTACAAATGTTCATTTTAAACCAGGGGAAAAAAAAAGACTCCCCCAGTCTTACAATCCAGGCTTTTTCCTTTTTATTTAAAATGTTGTGCCAACCCGCTTTAGAATTATTATTACCAACCACTTTATCAATAACCACAAACTAAAATTGAGCAGTAAGGTGTTTTGTAGTATGTTTGTATAAAGCATTTGTTGGACATTTAGTTTTAATATTACTAAGGCGCTCAGAAATGCATAACCTAATAGGTCTAGACATTTGACCTACATAAAATGCTGAGCACGTACAAATAGCTAAATACACCACCTAGTTTGTACTGCAGTTGGCAAATGTATTAATATTAAATATATGGGACGTATTCTTGCTGGTAAATTCCTTAGTTTTGCAAATGTACCTACAGATGGAACAATGACCGCATGGGAAACAACCAACCAATATTCCCCCATCCAAAGTACCCTGTACGGTATTAGTAAATGGTATCTTATGTTTGTAAGGATTGAAATAACCTCTTGAATGTTTTCCCCTTCTGAAGGAAAAATGACATCTAGGTCCCAAAAAATTACTGAGCCGTTCATCAGCTAATAAGATGTCCCAGTGTTGCTGTATAATATCCATGAAATGAAAACTATTTTGTCCATAAGTCGTGGTTACTCCGATGACATTATCTGTTTTGCTATTCCTAGATTTTTATCTTAACAATTCAGCTCTATCTAGAGATTGTACCTTCCTACTAGTTCGAATAATTTGAGATTTATTGTAACCTCATTCACTAAATCTACCTATTAATTCCTGTCGTTGAACAGAGTAATCCTCATTATTGGAACGAATTCTACGGATCCGCATAAATTGTGACTTTGGGATGTTTTGGGTGATATGTTTTGGATGACAGCTAGTGGCATGAAGTAAGGTGTTTGTATTGAATGGCTTACGGAAAATGTAAGCCTGCAAAATACCATCATGTTGTTGTTTCAACAGGACATCCAAAAGTGAAATGCTTTCCATATCATAATGTATGGTGAATTGAATTTCCCACTGTTTTCATTTAGATATTGTACAAATTCCTGTAGATATTCATTATCTGATTTCTATACCATCCAACAATCATCCAGAACTCTCCGCCAAATATCTGTTTCTCCCAAATATAAATTGTGACATCATAAATAATTTCTTGTTCAATGTGCCCCATATAAAGATCGGCATAAATTGGTGCAAATGATGCACCCATATCCATACCTTTAAGTTGTAAATAACAATTGCTATTAAAATAGAAAACATTCTTTGTAAGGACATGTTCCGTTAGAGAAGAAAGGTATTGAAACCTGGGCTATATAAAGATATTTTTTCCAACCAACATTCCAAGGCTGCTAAACCTGCCCAATGGGGAATACTTGTGTACAAAGAAGTCGCCTCTAAGGCACACATGATCCACTCTGGTTCCAGTTGTGTATCTAACACAATATTTATTAAGAAATTCCGTGGTATCCTTGATACAAGCTCCTACCCCTTTTAATAGTGGCTATAGGTACATTGTCAAGAAAGATGTTAATGATTCAGTTAATGAGCCATTACCAGATACAATGGGTCGACCTGGTGGTTGTCTAGAATTTTTATAAATTTTGGGAGGCATATAAAGATATTGCAGTAAAGGATCTTTAACCATCAAATGTTTACTAATTTTTTGGATAATAATCCCTTCACTTAACTGCCAAACGAAGAAAGTCATCAATCTGATTTCTATATATATGTGATTCGTATACAAAAATGCTCAAAGTATAAAAAATATGGTGGAAAGAACAAGAAAGGAGAATAATATAGTGAGCGACAGAAGGTTAGGGACTTTCAAATGTGGTAGGTGCCAGCAATGCACTTACATTATGAACAAAGGTGAGGTGTATGTGGAAAGTAGAAAAAGAATGATAAAAAGTAAAGGTTGTTATAATTGTAATTCCAATAGAGTGGTTTACCTGGTAATTTGTCAAAAATGTCAGTCTTTTTATGTGGGGAAGACTGAGAGGGGCTTGAGAAAGCGAATTTACGAGCATATGTATGATGTTGCAAAAGCAAAGGAAACTAATGCACTCTATAAGCATACCAGGAATTGTAATGGATATAGTTTCCAATTTTTTTGTATTAGAACAAATTAAATTGGATTGTAGAGGGGGTCCATGGGAAGATGTTTTAGAAAGCAGGGAGTTGTGGTGGCAAGTCAGTTTAGAAGCAGGAAAGAAACCAGGCATGAATGATTTTCTTTCAGAGCTAATACCCATGGATTGGTGTACTTAGTTTTAGATGGTGCAGATAGGACCTGTTCCAGAATAATTTTGAGAGGATTTAAGTGGCAGGTAGTGTTGGGGAGTTTTATGATGAGTGAGCAAAGTGAAATTTTAGCTTAATTTTAGACTATGATGTTGATAATGGCTTCAAAATCCAAATAGTAATATTTGCTATCAGCTTGGTGAAGTACAGATGTTTGTTTTTGAGATTTCTGATTTAATTTAAGAAGGCCTTGTACTTGTCTTCACTGAAGGTGACATATTTAAGTTCTTAACTGTCTTTGTACATCTTAATGCACTTGTGGTTCTTATTAACCAGATTTAAATCTTTTTTGGGAGAGGGGATTTGCTGTGCATAGCATCTTTGTTATATTTTATTGACTTTATCATATGGATTTATTTTTAAATCTGTCATTGTACTTATGTTGGATGGGGACAAACCCTGATACAGTTTGGTAGGATTTGAAAAAAATCTCTCCTTTTTTATCCATGGGGTGTGATTAGAGGAAATATGTTAAAAGATAGTCAAATTAAATTTCTAAATCGCGATTAGCAGTTTTGACAGTAGCCTTTTGAGTTCCATCAGAACACAGTTAAATTTATGATTGATACTAACATCTGACAGATTTTGTTCTCCTTATAATTGATTCAGTATAATATCTTCTTAATGAAAATGTAACCTTCTGTCTCTACTGTTGATCCTGTAGCATACTGTAGGCAGAGTACTTAAAATTGTTAGTGGAATGATTTAGAAAACCTAAATTTGTAGCATTTATATAACAATGGCAGTTTTCATATTTTAATCTCATTTCTTTCAGTATAGTGCATTGTTACTGCACCTTTGCTAACAAATGTAACTTCTGAGATTTTCTAACTGTGCCACAGATTAGTGAGTTGTTTTGACCTATGCAGTATTTATAGCATACTTATGACAGGGTCTTTCTTAGGTCACTGCCTGAGCTGATGTATTTCATATGCATATTGAAGATTGCTTGGCATTAAGAGAAGTGATTAGATGCATTAAACACAGTAGTTTTAAAACACTTGAAATATCATTACTAAACTGTCACATGTTATCAAAAAGGAGCACATCATTACAGTGTGACCTGTATGAACACTGGACATTGGGAACTAAAGTTGATGTGGTATGCTAAGAAGAAAGCAAACAGCATCACAGCCTCTGCATCCTACAAGGACACATGGCAGTAGTCACAGGAAGAGGAGCACACAAAGCATCAGTGTCTGAATGTTCTGAAGTTTCAAGGGCACATGCAGCACAGAAGACCATTTGTACATTGTAGGATAAGGTGTATAGAACAGCATACTGTTCTGCATGCCTCTGTACTGCACAGTTGCTGTTGAATATGCTTTTGAGGAAGGTGATTGGGGAACCTGGGAAAGACACTGAAGTACTGACACATCTCTGTGTTTGTTTGTGCATGCATATGTAGTGTAGTACAGAGCTTCTGTGTGAAAACTAAACATAGAGTGGATGAAACATCTTGCTGGTGCTCAGAAGTTGACAGGCTGAGTTCAGAAAGTAAAAAGAAAGACAGAAGCCTGATGCACCAGTTCAAAAGCTTTATTTAATTCACCAACCACTGGTAACCTCGGGCTTTCACCTTCAAAGGATACATCATCATAAAAGCATCTTCTTTATATACAGTGAACCCTTATCTAATTGCACCCAATTAAGCTTCTCAAATTTAAAGTGCCCAACAACCTCAAAACAGCAAAATACTAATAAGCATGCATAAATACCTATACAGAATATTTATGCTTACACAAGATGTGTGTGTGTGTGTGTGTGTGTGTGTGTGTGTGTGTGTGTGTGTGTGTATGTGTATATGTGTATATGTGTATATATATGTATATATATATATATATATATATATATATATATATATATATATATGGATTCCATACATTTGGTCGAATTAAACTTAGTCGAAAATTATTCTAGGCATTTCACTTCACTGAAAGCTCACTTGGTTGAAGTTCATTTGGTCGAAAATTAAATATAGCCCCTGCCCCACTGCAGTGCAACCTTGGAGTGAGAAATATTAAATAAGGGGGGGGTGTGGGGGCACAGTCCCCCACATTATTCCAATAGTTTTTACTAAAGATATATATATCAATGCATTTCTAATGGATATACCTTCTTATAATAGTGAATACTTTAAAATTATGTGGGGGGTTGCACTGCAGTGGGGCAGGGGCTATATTCCATTTTTGACCAAATGAACTTCGACCAAGTGAGCTTTCAGTGAAGTGCAATGCCTGCTATCATTTTCTACTAAGTGTAATTCGACCAAATGTACGGAATCAATATATAATATATATATATATATATGTACACACACACACACACACACACACACACACACATATACACTTAAAATAATTTTCATAAATCATTTTTCTTAAACAATTGTTTTTATATAAACAATTTCCCACTATTCAATAAGAAAAACAAGTTGATTTTCCAAGTTAGTTTACCGAGTTAACCTCAAGATTGAGGCCCCTGAGATATAAAGTTCTGAAGTTCAATATAAATTTGCTTTCCAATTCATTACATTTTTTTACCAGCACCCCCCCTCCCTGTGCAAGGTTGTGCCAACACACTAAAAAAGAAAGAACCATCATCCCCTGCATGTACATTATTAAAATATTCAGCAACTGGACTTTTCATATTCGTATTGCGGATGTCCCCCAAATGTTCCATTGTTCTCACTTTAACAGCTCTCTTTGTTTGTCCAATATACCATTTAGTACTGCTGAACGCACACCCCACAATGTACGTCACCCCACATGAATTGAAATTAAACCTCCCCCTACAAACACATTTCCACCTATTTATGCTGGTACCTGAGGTATTCCTAATACAATTACATACTTTACAATGTCCACAAGCAAAAACACCAACAGACTCTTGTGGGACATTGGTAGGGGCCGTATTCAACCGTTCCATTTAGATTCGCATACATCCCATAGGTAAATTTCACAAACCTAGGGAACAAATGCCCCAGTAATTCATCCTTACTCACAATGTACCACAAGTCTAAAACTGCCTTTCTCATTACCTCTGAAAACAAAGAATACCTGGAGACAAAGTATAAATACTTTCCACTATCACCACAAATCCCAATTCCAAATGATCTCTACCAACATTCCTCCTTTTGGAGACAATATTGCTAGACAAATTTTTACCTTCAACTACTTCCATAGAGGCCTGATCCAAATTTACTACTTATAACCTCTCTCAACTAACCTCTCATGCCGCCAAAGTGTTTTGGGTAATTCTCTTAAATTCACCAAGGGGTTATGAATTCACTAAATTGGGGGGGGGGGGTGCATACTATCTACATGCAAACAAGTGATCGCAGTAGTTTTCCTAAATGATCAAAACTGAATCCTATTGCAGCATCCAAATAAAACTCCACATCCAAAAACTGAACGGAAGAGCTACCCTTCAACATAGAAAATTTTAACTCATGATCATTCATTCAACTTGGAAAAAAACGCATCAAAATTTGAAGGATGCCCCTTACTTAAAAAGATGAGATCATCAATATAGCGTCTAAACATAACCGCATTGCTCCTGTGAAAAAGAAGTTTATTTATGGTTCTGAATTTTAAAGTAACCCATATAGATGATTGCATATGTAGGGGCATATGGGACACCCATTGAAGTTCCCTTACATTGAAGAAATATCTTGCTCCCAAATTTAAAATAATTGTGTGTTAAAGAAAAGGAAGTATGCAAATCTATAGGAACTGTGAAACATGGCCCTTACCAGTATCCCACAAGAGTCTGTTGGTGTTTTTGCTTGTGGACATCGTAAAGTATGTAATCGTATTAGATATATCTCGGGTGCCAGCATAAATGGGTAGAAATTTGTTTGTGGGTCAGTTTTAATTGTGGTTCAAGTGGGGTGGTGTACATTGTGGGGTGTGGGTGCAGCAGCACTAAATGGTATATTGGACAAACAGAGAGCTGTTAAGTGAGAATAATGGAACATTTGGGGGACATCCGCAATAAGACCCTAAAAAGTCCAGTTGCTGAACATTTTAATAATGAACATGCAGGGAATGATGGTTCTTTCTTTTTTAGTGTATTAACACAGCCTGTTTTGCACAGAGGGGGGGATGTTGGCAAAAATTTGAATGATTTGGAAAGCAACTTTATTTTGAACTTTAGAACTTTACATTCCAGGGACCTCAATCTTGAGGTTAATTTGGTAAACTAACTTGAAAAATCAACTTGTGGTTAACTATTTTTCTTATTGAATAGTGGGAAATTGTTTATATAAAAAGTTAAGAAAAAAAAGTTAAGAAAAAATGATTTATCTCAGAAACTAAGAACCACTGGAAACCAAACCTCAAAATTCTTCAGAAACACCACAGAACTCAAAGGAAAACACAGAAGTGGCTTAGATCCATCTTTATTCACTCCATCCTGGTACCTCAGCTGTTCGCCTTCAATGGGACCATTGAAGGCGAACAGCTGAGGTACCAGGATGGAGTGAATAAAGATGGATCTAAGCCACTTCTGTGTTTTCCTTTGAGTTCTGTGGTGTTTCTGAAGAAAAAATGATTTATGAAAGTTATTTTAATTTTGTGTGTGTCTATAATGTGTATATGTGTGTGTATGTGTGTGTATGTATATATATATATATGTGTATATATATATATATATATATATATATATATATATATATGTGTGTGTGTTTGTATATACACACAGGGGTACATGTCAGTACACCGACAAGTTGGAAGACCGACATTCACTCCACCGACACATGAAAACATCGAAACCGCAAACACGGACATTTAACAGGTAAGACTATTAATTTCGCTAATCATGCCTACCATGTTTTAGTAAGTGTGGCAGTGTTATGCATGTGTGGTAGGCATGATTAGCGAAATTAAAAGTCTTACCTGTTAAATGTCCGTGTTTGCGGTTTCGATGTTTTCATGTGTCGGTGGAGTGAATGTTGGTCTTCCGACTTGTCGGTGTACTGACATGTACCCATGTATGTGTGTGTATATATATATATATATATATATATATATATATATATATATATATATATATATATATTGTGTGTGTATAATATTAATATATATATATATATATATATATATATATATATATTGTGTGTGTATAATATATATATATATATATATATATATATATATATATGTGTGTGTGTGTGTATATTTATATATATATGTGTGTGTGTGTGTGTGTGTGTGTATGTATATATATATATATATATATATATATATATATATATATATATATATATATATATACACACATATATGTGTGTGTGTATACACACACACACACGCACATGTAGAGACATATTCTGTGTAAGTAAGTATTTTGTATAGGTATTTCTGCATGTTTATTAGTATTTTGTTGTTTTGAGGTTGTTGGGCACTTTATAATTTGAAAAGCTTAATTGGATGTAATTAGGTAGGGGTTCACCTGTATATAAAGAAGTTGCTTTTATGATGTTGTATCCTTTGAAGGCGAAAGGTTGAGGTACCTGTGGTTGGTGAATTAAATAAAGCTTTTGAACTGGTACATCAGGCTTCCAGGCTTCTGTCTTTCTTTTTGTTTTTTTTTTTATTGGTTTTGTGAAATTTGTGTTTTGCTATGAGTTCATAAAGTGTCTGAGCTGCATTTGCCTCAATATGTATTTTGGCATAATACTCCACATTTTCATGTCATTGTTGTTTCATAGTTGGTGCCTGTTGTCACATTCCTGAGGCATTGTGTGTCGCTTGCTGGTTATACCCTGAAGTACAGTCATTGTCTTCTTTTCATTACTTCTGTGGAACAGCTAAGCAGTGAGTTATGGGTGATATGCTTTGTTTTCAATGAATATGTGTATGTTTGGATCTATATTTGTAGCTGTTTATATACTTGTATACGTGTATCTACAATTTATGCATGTTGCTTTGTTGTTATGTGCCTGTCTCTTTAGCGGCCTCTTTGTGTTGGTGAGGTGGCTTGAGGATCGCCCGCTAGTGCAGCAGAATTGATATTGCCAGTAAAGGTGTTGCACTGGCAGCACATTTGGCTTTTTATCCATTTATTAGACCCTGGTAAGTGTGCTATATGGTAGCTTATGCAGAGCATATTGTGTTACTGTTTTTTTTTTTTTTTTTTTGCTGAGTTGCAATTTGCATATGTACTAATGTGTGCTGAAACACAAATATCTTGTCCAGTGTACTAAATGGTATTTGTATATAACATTTGCACATGATAACATTGAATGCTTGTTTCTTATGCCAAAAGCTGGATGATTTATTTACTATTATTGATGGTTAATACAAACTTGATGAGGGTGAGTGTATTTGCAAAGTTACATAGCTTGAAAACATTTTGTACATATACTACTGACTGAGCTGATAAGATAAATTATATCAGGCAAAGTGCAGTCAGAACACATTTAGAAAAACAAGCACCCAATGCTAGTAAATATCACACTATTCCTATTACACTTGATACTAGAGATGACACCTTTGTAATTCAGGGTACCAATGTACAACAGTCTGAGGATTCGGAGCACCTAGGAGAAAAAAGAAAGAAAAGGAAAAGAGGAGTAATGTATATAAAGTAAACTATACTAATCCAAAGAATATGATTTTGACCTTTAATACCCAGATTTCAGTGATGAAATAGACCTAGAGAAGATTATGCTATTGTTCCAACAGACAAGTTAGAAAAAAAAGAGGCAAATGGCAGGCTAAAGGGAAGAAATCAAAATTGAATTTGGAAGGATTAAAGAACATTATTGTAAGGAAAAAGAGAAGGGCTGATGTTGACAATATGGTTCATGGTGCAGAAGTACAAAGACAGCTAGATGAGAATTGTGTGTATGCAAATGATGTAGGTGATGATTTCATTGAGATTAATAATGTTAATGACATTTGATTCATCTTTATTGGTTGTTAATGCAGAGAACATCTGTAATAATTTTTATTGGAAAATGTGCTGCCTACATTTAAGATTGATATTATTGTTACTGTTTGTGAAACATGGCTAATGAACAATGATTGGAAACCAGTTCTGTTAGGGTAGGACTTTCCAACAAAACAAGAATAATCTGGTAGAGGTGTTAGGATAAGGATTAAAGATTTTTTGAAATTTGTGATTCGTATATCTTTGGTACTAATATTGTAGATCATGTAATTGTGACTACAAAGACAACCCAGAAGCAGATTACAGCTGTTGAAGTGTATAGGTCACCAAACTCAAGTGTTGATGACCTAGAGAAATTATATCTTGCATGAAACACAGGAAAGAAAATAAAAACAGGGACTTGAATTTACCAAAATAGACTGGAATGATATTTATTTTGCAACATTATTAATGAAATTATTTACAAGTTAAGTACAGGAACAACAGTTGTTACAAGTTGTAAATAAACCTACCAGGGACAGAACATATGGCAAGCTGTTTAAGGATATTATCGATGTTCTTCGTGTTTCACTGTTGCAGTCATCACCTGTGGGTTATCCCTGCTGTGGTAGCCCTCAGCCGGTCCGAATATCAGAGTCATTGTTTTTTTTTTTTTTTTTTGCTTCGGCTGTCATCGCCTGTAGCCTGGTGTCAGGTCATCAGTGCTATAAAGCAAGGCAGCTGACGTCATTACATCAGTCTTTCTTGCCGTGGAGCCCGAAGCAGAAGCAGTTCGCATGAGTGCCGGTCGGTCGCTACCAGAAGTTGAATTTCAGCTGAGAACGTATAAAGCTAAGTACCCCGTTGGGTGTCCTTTTTTCTTGCAGTAACCGATGTTCAAAAAAGTTAACTATTGTCTCACCTGTGGAAAGCAGATCCCACACCAAGACTTCCATTCTTACTGCTTCACTTGTTTAGGCCCAGACCACGACATCCCCTGTTGCCTGTTCTGTGCCCTCTTTAATGCGAGAACCATTCGTGGTAGAGCTCTTTTTGTAGACAGTTATTTTCGTGTTCAGTCTTCGCATCTGATATGGCATCTGTCAGCCAACAATCTGTGGACTTTATGAAAAAACGTAGAGATAAAGATAGAGACAGACCACACAAGGCTAAGCCTCCCGACAATGCTACCGCTAAGCAGGTCGTCAGTTTTCCGGAATTCAGTGAGGCGCTTTCACAACCCCCGATGCCCAATTTGATATCTATGCAGGCCTCTACTGAGACCCTTTTGGAATCTGGTATGCCGCAGAAATCTTCATCTTTAAAGCCTTTGGCTGTCTCTGCCTCGGTAGGAGGCCTTTCTCACTACCAATTCTAGACAAAAACTCACATGTTCGCATCTGACTACCATTTCTCTCAGACCGACTGATTCTCTCAGGCCTAGAAGTCAGGCCACTCCTAGGAAATCTGATTCTAGCCACTATCTTGCTACTGCTCCACCACCTCAAGCACAAATACTTAGGCTTTCGAATACTGGCCAAGGCTCTTGCCGCCCCCATAGTACCTTTTTTAGGCAAGGCTCAAAAGACAAACCCACCACCATAAATAGCACAAGTAACCAAAAACTGAGGGTAATGCTACTCAACGCCAGAAGTCTAAACCTCAAAATGCACACACTCGAGACACTCCTCAGTATGGAGAACATTGACATCTGTGCAGTAACAGAAACCTGGTTTAAGGCTCCTGAGAGCACCCCAGCACTACTAGGCTATAACTTGTACCATACCTTTCAGAAACAGAACCAGGACCGAAACACAAAAGGCGGGGGTGTATCCATATTCATCAAGGATACCCACACCTGCAGGTTAGTGGCACAGCACAATGCATCAGAGATCATCCATGTGCGACTAACAATGGGCAAAACTGCAATCCAAATTGTAGCTTGCTACAGATCACCCACCATGGCCCAGGACCCCCATTCCGCATTTCTGGAGACACTGGGAAATATGAAGGTCCTACCAAGCACCTTAATACTTGGTGATTTCAATTACTCAAACATAAACTGGGAGAACTACTCAAGTACTAACTCCCTTGCCCAATGCTTCCTAGAATTTATAAACTCAAACACCCTGGATCAACTGGTCAGCACCCCCACCAGAGGGAACAACATACTGGACCTGGTCATCACCAGCATGGGTGACCGGTGTTCCACATCGGAGGTCAACCCCTCGCTCGTTAGATCAGACCATAGACTAATCACTCTGGATATCCACATTCCACCCCCACCCCCAGTCAAGGAAACACCCCCACCCCCAGTCAAGGAAACCACCATGAAAAACTTTTCAAAAGCAAACTTCACATTACTTAAGACCAAGGTGGAAAGGTTCACAGCCCCCATGCTAAAGGACAATGCTGTCCAAGCTGTTGAAACCTTTACAAAGGCACTCTATGAGCATCTGCAGGAATGCATGGATCGTGCTATCCCAAGTAAAACCAAGACTCACTCCTCCAAGAAAAGGAAACCAGTCTGGTGGACCCCTGCCATAAACAAGCTATACAACAGAAGGAGGAAACTAGTACAGAAAAGAGTAAAATCCCAAGAAGGAAAGACATTCTGATCAGTTTCAGCAAGAAACTACCATCCCTCATTAAATCATCCATGGCTAGTTTTGAAAGAAAAATTGCCAATGACTCCAAAGATAACCACAAAGCGTTCTTTAGCTATGTCAAGAACCTAAGAGGAAACTCTCAGATCTCCTCTGAGTTAGTGCAGAATGGCACAAAATACACTGAACCGACTGATATTGCAAACATTCTGGCAGACAGGTTTAGTGCAAACTTCACCCCCCTCTCACCCCCTAAAGGGCCTGTAACCATGCCAAAAGAATGTAGGGCCCCATCAATCACCGTCACACAGGTTAAAACAGCCTATCCAGTGCCAAAAACACAGCTTCAATGGGACCGGATGGCGTCCCAGGCTGTGTCTTGCAAGAGCTCCAAAATGAACTAACCCCTCACCTAAACACACTGTTGAAACTCAGCCTCTCTACAGGCTATGTACCCACAGAGTGGCGCACAGCAACAGTTATCCCGCTCCACAAAGGTGGAGCCACAACGGACCCTGGGAACTATCGCCTTATAAGCCTGACTAGCCTGGTTTGCAAGGCTATGGAACGCATCATCATGGAACTCATTAACAGAGACATTGGAAACTTCCAAACCTTGGACCCTACCCAGTTTGGCTTTAAGGGCAGGTCATGCCTACTAAATCTGGTGGACTTCTTGGTTACCAATGCATTAGACGAGGAAAAGGAGGTCCACACAGCCTACCTAGACCTTGCAAAGGCTTTCAACACCATTCCCCATTCTAGTATTATAGACAAGCACACCAGCTGGAACATAAACCCCTAAGTCACGAGATGGGTTGCCAACTGACTCATGGATAGAACCCACATGGTGAGAGTTGCAGGCTCTACGTCCAACTCTAAACCGGTTACAAGTGGCGTCCCCCAGGGCTCAGTCCTAGGACCCCTCCTGTTCGGTGTATACTTCTCAGAGGTACAGGCAAGCATAGGAGGACTATGGCTGACCAAGTTCGCAGACAATTGCAAACTAGGGGCCATAATTGATTCTCCGGCTGATGCAGACATCCTCCAGATGGGTCTCACTGAGACAGATACCTGGTGTCAAAATCATAGCCTCAAGCTAAATGCCAAAAAGTGCATAGTCATCCCCTTTGGAAAAAACAAAGTACCCGTGAACTACCACATAGGTGGTAGTCCCCCTAAATAATTAAAATGTTATAAGGGATCTGGGGACCCAAGTAGATACTAATCTCTCCTTTGATAATCGTATTGCTAAGGTGGTTAGAAAATACTTCTGTGTGGCCCACCCAGGGTTGCCAGACGTCCCTATTTGGGCGGGACTGTCCCGAGATCAGCAGCCTGATCCCGAGTTCCGCCCTGCCGGTTTAAATCCTGGCCGGCCTCCGCTTTGTTTGTTTTTATTTATTTATTTTTTTTTGATTGGCCCTTATACCTGGCATATGGGCCAATCAAAAATTGCTAAACAAGGAGCTACTTGTGTTGAATGCGGAACTGCAAT
This sequence comes from Protopterus annectens, assembly GCF_019279795.1. Lineage (NCBI taxonomy): Eukaryota > Metazoa > Chordata > Ceratodontiformes > Protopteridae > Protopterus > Protopterus annectens. The sequence continues at coordinate 591,490,790 of NC_056746.1, forward strand.
GCATTAAACACACGAGAAGCTCCGCACTACTGTTCTTTAATGTGGAACTGTGTTCTGCATTAAAGACCCTTTTTTTTTTTTTTTTTTTTTTTTTTTTTGGTCTTCACTTGCCGTGAAAGACCCTGGGCCCACCTAATCACAAGAGGGTTCACATCTAGAACAAAAGAGGTTATTGTGCCTCTCTACTCATCACTCATTAGACCCATCATAGAATACATCGCCCCATTTGGAATGTACCTTACAAGACACCTGCAACAGCTGGAAAGGCCACAAAAGTACCTCACCAAGAAGATTACTGGCCTCAAACAGATGCCCTAAGCAGCCCGACTCAAGAAACTCCAGCTGTACTCGGTTGCATACCGCTTACTCAGAGGTGATCTCTGCCTGACATACAAGGCCATGTCCAACCCAGAATTGATGGACATGCTCCACCTAAAAAAAAAACAAATCCCTGAGAGCCACACGCTCTAGAGATATAAACCTCACCACAACGATAAATAGGACATGCTGGAGGGATAGATTCCTATCCCAGAGACTCCCCATGCTTTGGAACAGGATTCCAATATACATCAGGCAGAGCCCCTCACTAACACTCTTCAAGAGAAACCTTGACAAGTGGATGGGAAACAGAAAATTTATCCCGGGGATCACTGCAGTGGCTCTGCTGGACAGTGGCACAGGGAACTAATGGCTCTGCTGGACAGAGGCACTGGGAACTAATCTAAGGGGGTGGCGAAAGCCAACACATTCTGGTTAGGCTTATAAATGCCCTTGGGCAGATAGCCTAGTACTTACCTATGAACCTAAATGGCAGAGGATCTCATCTCCCTTATCTGGGGTAGGCAGGCCACTTCTTCTAAAAAGAAAAGGCACTCTTCTCCAGAAATTGATAGAACATGATTATGAGGAATTTGACTATTCAGTTTTTGAAGAGGAACAGCATCCCTTAACTGCTTATGAGGATTCAGATGCAGTGGAATCCATCCCTTCTGCATCCCCTCCAGACGACCTTTCCTTTGAGGAAACCCTTCACTCCCTCAGGGAACATTTCCAATGGGAGTACCGGATTCTCACAAATACCTGTTCAGAAGTCTTGCTGCAGACCAAGAGGTCATTACACAGGGACCTTAAGGAGCTAAGACTAGTTCTGCCAAGAATCCTCTTCCTTCTCTGACGAGGAATCCAGAGCTCTGGACAGATGGGATAAAAAAGTATACACCTCTGCAACCTTAGCTGTCACAGCACTCAATTGTCAGTTCCATATGTTAAAATATCAACAACACACTTTGGAACAATTAAAACAGAAGATTGCTACCTTTCCTGATTGCCAATTCAAAAGAGTTAGCAGATTTACTGCACTCTGCTTGTCAAGTGTCCAAACACTCATTACAATGTGGATATGACACCCTAAAAGCCTCTAACAGTGCAGCAGTGATAGGATCTGTTATTAGGAGACATGCATGGCTGAAGGATCAAACTCTCCCTGATCATGTCAAGTTTAAACTTATTGATGCACCCCTAGATAAGGAGCGCTTGTTTGGGGAAAAACAGAAGAGGTGCTTAAAAAGATGGAAGACAAAGCAAAATCTATGCAAACAGTAAAAGATTTCTTTCAAGTTCAACCTCCCAGATTCAGCAGGAACTTTCCCTCTAAACACTAGGCCTTTCCTGCACCTAGCAGACAGGGCCATTGTAAGCCCCGCAGGGACAGACCCTCCAGGCCCCTATCCCACGGCCAGCAGAGAAGCAAACAATGGACAACTTCCGTCTCTAAGGCAGGGAGTTCTAAGCCAACCTTTTATGGCAAACGCTCACAATGACTCCCTCCCCCCCGCCCTCCCTTCACTAATCAAAAACTAGGAGGAAAGCTCTCCCTATTCAAAGACAATTGGCTTTCTGTAACAAAGGACCAATGGGCCTTAAAGATAATTTCTCAGGGATACCAATTCTCTGTCAGCGAACTCCCAATTCCAAGAGGGTACCCAGACTTCTCTCCAAATCAGGAGGCAGAGACATTGAAATAGGTCCAAACTCTCATATCACAGGGGCAATAGAACCTGTCCCTTCAGATCAAACAGGCAAAGGCTTTTATTCCAGACTATTCCTTATTCCCAGAAAAGAGGGCATGTGGTGCCCCATCCTGGATCTATCCATTCTGAACAATCTCCCCAGATTCAAAATGCCAACTTTGCTGCAGCTGCTGCCTATGCTAGCAAAAAATGCCTGGCTAGTGACCCTAGACCTAAAAGATGCTTACCTCCACATCCCCATCAGGGAATCGTGCAGAAAATTCCTGTGCTTCAGAGCAGGCTCACTACACTTTCAGTTCTCTGCACTGCCCTTTGGCTTATCTACTGCTCCCAGAATATTCACTAAATGCTTGGCCCTTGCCATAGCATTCTGCAGACAGAGAAGTATACAGATTTATCCTTACCTGGACGACTGCCTCATTCAGACAGAGTGCAAAGAAAAGCTGCTCCCGGATCTTATCATTATCAAATCTCTCCTAACCTCCCTAGGGTTCACCATCGAGAAGAAATCAAAACAAAATCCCACCAGGAAGATCATTTTCTTGGGAGGTGTGCTAGACACAGCATCCCAAATGGCCTTCCTATCCCCAGAAAAGCGTAGCTTCCTGCCTCTCTACTTTACCCAACTGGCTTCCAGAAGTCACCTCACTGCGAGGAAGTTCCTGCAAAAACCCTAGGATATATGGCATCTTGCTTCCTTCTCATTCCTCTGGCCAGGCTTCACATGAGAAAATTTCAATGGTATTTAAAGAACCTTTGGTGCCAGCACTCTCAGTCCCTAGAGACCTCTCTTCCTCTGATCTCATGTATAAGGGCCGAGTTTCTGTGGTGGGCAGTGGCCTGTGCCAGGAACAAGAGTCTTCCCTTCATCCTCTGCCCTTCCGCCCAGAATATCACCACCGACACCTCAGACATTGCTTGGGGTGCTCACCTAGCAGGCAGGTGCACCCAAGGTCTTTGTGATGCCCAGCAACTTCACTTGCACATCAATCAGAGTGAAATGATGGCAGTACAAAAGGCTCTGACATCCTTCAAACCCCATCTCAGGCCAGGGGTTCTCCTTATAAAAACAGACACCACCACAGTAATGTAGCATATCAAAAAATGGGGGGGGGGCAATCTTACCCCCTGCATAGGTTAGCCATGAGCCTGTGGCTTACAGCCACCTCCATGGGTCTACACCTAATTGCCCAATACGTACCAGGGTTCAACAACACACTGGCAGACCACCTAAACAAAAACTTAGTGGACTCCCATGAATGGCAGCTCCACAGGGAAATCTTTCTGCAAATCACTCAGGAGTGGGGGACTCTGGAAGTGTATCTCTTTGCCTCGCACCTCAACCACCAGCTGCAAAAGTTCTGTACCAGGGAGTATCACCTTCTAGCGTTGAATGTGGATGCCTTGACCTTCCCGTGGAACTCCCTTTTTGTGTACGTGTTCCATCCTCTACCCCTTATTCCCAAGGTACTGATCAAAATAAGGAGGGGGGAGACCAAAGGCCATCCTCATTGTTCCAGATTGGCCCAGACAGCATTGGTTCTCCTTACTGCGCAGCCTGACCTTACAGCCCCGCAAGCAGCTTCCCCTCATCTCAGACCTCTTGACCCAGGTGAGGGGGAAGATGCTGCACTCAGACTTAGACTCTCAACCTTTCAGCATGGCGTATACCTTAAAGGCTAGCAAGTAGTCCCTGTTAAGCAAACAGGTCCTAGACATCATCACAGAGGCCAGAAGGCCTAGCATCAGAAAATCATACACTGGGAAATGGAAGAAGTTCTGCTCCTGGAACCAGTCCAAAGGGGCCAGTACTTCCCATCCTTCCATCCCTCTTATCTTGGATTACCTAGCCGAGTTGCTCAATAGTGGCTTCTCTTTCTCCTCTGTTAAAATCCATGCCTCAGCCATTTCTGCCCATTACAATTCAGACCCACCCCTCTTCTCTCATCCTTTGATTAAGCAATTCGTCAGAGAGGCTTCTAGTATCAGACCTCCCAGAAGGCCTCCCACACCACCCTGGGACCTGAATTATATTCTAGAAAACCTTACCTCCTTTCATACCTGCTGTTTCTACAGAATTGAAATACCTCTCCTGGAAGACTGCCTTCCTACTATCTATCACTTCAGCCAGAAGGGTATCAGAACTTCAGGCTCTCATGGCTGTTGAGCCCTTCATCATTTTCCATGCAGACAGGGTGCCCCTGAGGACTAACCCCTCCTTTATGCCCAGGGTGGTATCTGATGTGACCCTCAACCAGGCCATTCACCTACCCACCTTTTTTCCTAACCCTCAAAACAAAGGGGCAAGAATTCTACACTCGCTAGACATGCACAGACAACTCTGATACTATCTAGACTGTACAAAACTATTCGGAAAAACAGACCAACTACTTGTCAGCTTTGCCCCTGGGGAGAGGGGAAGCCCATTTCCAAACAAACCATTTCCAAATGGATATCACACTATATTCATTTCTGCTACAGACTACATGGGAACCCCCCCCCCCAAGTCTGTCCATACCCATTCTACTAGGGCAGCCTCCACTTCCACAACCTTCCTCAGAGGAGTCCCCACCAGGGACATCTTGGAAGCTGCCACCTGGACCTCTGTCCATATCTTTACCAAGCATTACCACCTACCTCTTTTTTCTAAGTCTAGGGCAGGGTTTGCCTCTGCAGTTCTGCTGGGCCTGCTGACCCATGCCTAGGACTCTAACCTATCCTTCCACCCCTCTCCTCAGCTTTGGGAATCCTCCCACAGGTGATGACTGCAACAGTGAAACACGAGAACATATTACAGTTGTGTACACTTAACATGTAGATGTTCGAGTGTATCCACTGTTGCAGTCTTGGTTTCCCTCCCTCCACCTCCCATATAGCATCTTCCCCCAGGTGGAACATACGCTTCTCACAGTGGCTTTTAGCCACCAGGACCACATTTCCTTATTTCCTTGTGCTTTAGATGGGTTAGGGCAAGAAAAACTGATGTAATGATGTCAGCTGCCTTGCTTTATAGCACTGATGACCTGACGTCAGACTACAGGGGATGGCAGCTGACGCAAAAAAAAAAATTGACTCTGGTATTTGGGCCAGCCGAGGGCTACCACAGCAGGGATAACCCACAGGTGAAGACTGCAACAGTGAATACATTCGAACATCTACATTTATGGTAAGTTTATACAACTGTACTTTGCTTCATCATGTTTTACCACCTATGATGTACAGTGTTCATGGGGCTTATAAAGGTTCAATTGCTGCTGGATAATTCTGCCAAACTGAAATAAACCTGTGTACTGAAGTTTAGTTAGACTGTTTGGCAGTAGAACAGCTATTGTGTAAAATTAATTGGAGTGATGCATTTATTTAAAAAAACAGGAGGAATATGGCAAGTTTTGAAATGGAAGTTGTGTGATTGTAAAAAATAATTTCAGGATATTACTGGAATGTAAAAAGAATGTGTAACATCAGGATCTGGACATTCCAGGGCAGATGAATATATTTTAGTAAGATCAAGATGCTTAATTAAGATAAGAGAAAAAAAATGTAAGAACTGGAAACTAGGCCAAACTTTAACTTTAAAATCTAAAATAAATAAACTGGACAGACGAATTAGATGTAATGTGAGACCAGATCAGGAAAATCTTTGAGAAAAATGCATGTAAAGATATCAAGCATAAGTAGGAAACCATTTTATTGACGTAAAGAACATGATAGGAGTAAAAATGTACAAGTAGATAAACAGTGTGTAGATCCTAAAACTTTTTTCTCCAACACACACGAGTATAGATTTATTTACCAAATGCTATGTTAAACAATTTGATTCCACAAAGGGTGATGTAATTCATGATAGTAACATCCAGGCATCTTCAGATACTGTAATCTTAGATTATTTATTTATTTTTATTTACACTTTGTTGACCGAGTTAGCTCTATTAGGCCATATTTACCCACTGAATTGTCAGTATAAAGCACTTTTAATATCTCTTAATATTTGATGTTATGTAGTCCAATCTCGCCTACATTCTTACCCTTGGGTTCGGAGCTGAACCTCGGCTCCGACTCGGCCATACTCTAGCTCAAAGTCTTCAATTGGCTCATGGCTAAGAGGTATCCCATATTGCAATGTGCCCATCCCAGGTCTTGTTTGCCGCTTTTTACGCTCAGACGTGGTCTTGCTGTTGGCCATGGCTAAGTGTAATTTTTTTCTTCTAAATTTAAACAAATTGTTGACCAAAAAGCTATTTTCATAGCTACCTTGTGTGTATGGTTTCTGCTGGTTGTGTGGCCAGTTCCGTTGGCCTTGTGGTATCCCGTTCGCCCCTTGTCTTCACGGGCTAAGCCCATTTTTCAGTCAGAGGACCTTGTTCTCCCTACTGTCCAGTTGTAGTTTTTCCTATTAGTTGGTGTTTTGTTGTTTCTGTGGTGTTTAGTCTCTTGTTTCCTGGGCTAGGCCCATTTAAATTAGAGGACCTACTCCTCCTCCTGCTGGTTGTCCGTGGTCTAGGCCATTTCAGTTAGAGGCTCTAGATGTTTATTGTGTTTCACTGTTGCAATCATTACAATTGGGTTATCCTGCTGGCAAGCTACCCTCAGTCGGCCTGAGTTCCAAAGCCCAGGTCCGGCGTCTGTTGCTGTCACCTCCTCCCTGACATCAGTGCACCAGGGGTATAAAAGATGCAGCCAACGCCATTTTCTTCAGTCTTTCTTGCCACGCGGTGCCTGAAGCAAAAGCAGTTCACAAGTGCCAATCAGCCGACTCCTGAGATTTTTAAATTCAAATTTCAGATCCGAAGTCTTCATTAAAGCTAAGTACCCCATTGGGGAAACTTCTTTCTTGCTCCAGACCGATGTCAGAAAAAGTTAATAATTGTATTTCTTGTGGGAAGCAAATGCCTCATAAGGATTTTCATTCTTACTGTATTCCTTGCCTAGGCCCTGACCACGACGTTGCTAGTTGTCGGTTTTGTGCTAGATTTAACCAATGCACTATTAAGCGTCGGTACGATTTTGCATTTCTTTATTTTGGCAGAAGATTTAACTATATAATGCCGTTGGAGCAACCGACTACCGGAGTTTATAAAAAGCGCAAAGAAAAGGATAGGCACCCGAGGTCCAAAACCGACGATGAGGCTCCAGCTAGGCCTGTCGCTGGTTCTCAGTGAAGCGCTTTCGCAGCCCCTGACGCCCGCTACCTCAGAGCCACAGGCCGCTTCCGACTCCCACATGGAGCCGAATAGGCCACTGGAAACTCAAGGTGTTGGACAATCGGAAACTATTCCCTCAGATGGGTCCGGAGCCGCTGAGCAGGCATCGGCTTCTGAGGGTGTTTTCAGGCCTACACAGTTGTATGTAAAACCAACTTCAGCTTCAAAGGCAAAGTCTAAAGCAGCTCTAAAGACAAAGAAACAAGTACAGCATTCTCCTGACAGGCATCCATGCCTAAAAAACAGATGCTTAAAATGGCCGAAGACCTAATTACTTTGATCAGGGGTTCCCATCCCCCTCCTGATAAGAGGCCTAGGCAAGAGATAGAATATGCATCTTCAGATCAGGTTTCCATTTCCTCCGATTCCTCTTCTGACCAGGAATCTTCTCTTCCTCCCTATGAGGATTCTGATGCTGAAGAATCTATTCCTTCAGCCTCCCCTCCTGAGGATTATTCTTTTGGGGAAACCCTGCATACTATGAGGGAGCATTTCCACTGGGAGAGCCAAGATTACTCAGAATCCAAGAAAAGGCTCAGAGACTTCCTTTTATTGCCTCAGCACAGGACCCTTGCTATTCCTCCTGTTTTAGACATTGTAGATGATGTATTTTCAGAGTCCGGACTGTCTCCTGACTCTTTGCTACCAGCTCCTGTTAAGCCAGACAGATACTGCAGGGTTCCTGTTTCACATAAATTTCTTTATAAAAACCCTGCTGCAGGCCCAGAAACAATCTCTCGGGGTCCTAAAGGGGTCAAGGCGTCCACTGCAAAAAACCCTATACCCTCTGATAGGGATTCAAGGGCCCTGGACAGATGGGGGGAAAAGATTTATACTTCTGCTACCTTGGCTGTAAGAGCTTTAAATTGTCAATTTCATATGTTTAAATATTAGTAATATCTAATGTCACTGCTTAAACAAAAAATGTTGACAAAATCAGAATGTGCAGAAAACAAAGAAATGCAGGATTTATTGCATGCAGTTGAACAAGTAGGAAAGCATACTTTGCATTGTGGTTTTGATTCTCTAGAGGCCTCTTGCAGGGCCACTGTTACAGGTTCTGTCATTAGGAGACATGCTTGGTTAAAAGATCAGAATCTGCCCGATCATGTTAAAGCAAAATTGTTAGATGCTCCATTACAACATGATACCTTGTTTGGTGTTAAAGCAGAAGAGGTTTTGAAGAAAATGAAGGACAAAGCTAAATCTATGCAAACAGTCAAGGATTTTTTACAGGTACAGCCTCAGATTTAGCAGGAACTGGCCTGCAAAGAATTGGTCCATGTTCTTCATTCCACATTGCTGCAGTCCTAACCATCGGGTAGTCCGCTGTCCCAGTCGGCCCGAATACCAAAGTATATGGCTGACGTCGGTCAAGGCGCATTAGTCTGACGTCAGGACGTCAGGGTACTAATGCGCATGACCGATGTCATATCCTCAGTCTTTTTTGCCGCATGGTCCGATGCAGAAGCAGTTTTGCGAGTGCAGGTTGGCGTTCTGAAATTTTCTGAAGTCGGAGTTTCAGACCGAATCAAAGTTGGCTAAGTACCCCGTTGGGGAATATTTTGGTTTTTTCTTGCCTCAGTATTTAACCGGATGTCAGAAAAAGTGAATAACTGTATTTCTTGTGGGAAACAGATACCTCATAGGGATTACCATACTTTGTGTATACCTTGTTTAGGGCCTGAGCACGACGTTGTTGGATGCCGCTCTTGTGCTAGATTTAACAAACGCACTATTAAGAGAAGGTTAGACTGTGCCAGGTTAGTTTTTGGGAAGCGTTGTAATTATAAAATGCCGTCGGATGCTCCGGCCCGGCTTCGCCCAAAAGCGCAAGGACAAAGCAGCAAAGCCTAGAGGGGAAGAACCGACAGTCCCGGACGTCGGTTCTTTAGAAGGCCCAGTGGAGCCGGAGGTTCTGCCAGGAGTTTCTTTGGAGTCTCAGGGAGAGACTTTACTGTTACAGGATGTGTCCTCTCAGGAGGTAGGCCAGGCTGAAGGGGCTTCTCAGGTGGCTGTTCTTCCCTCTCTTCCTAAGGTGGTTAGAGCCTCCCCTTCTGTTTCCAAGGCTTCTTTGAGAGGCAGGCCAGGTTTAACTTCAGTGGGGGTTTCTCCTAGCTCTTCAGGATCTTTGCCTAAGAAACATATGCTTAAAATGGCAGAGGATTTGATTACTATGATTAGAGGTTCTATGCCCCTTCCTGATAAGAGGCCTAGGGTGGAACCTGAGTTTGAGAGTTTTGAGCAGTGTTCGGAGGCTTCTGAGTCTTCAGCTGAAGACTTGCAGGAGTATCCTCCTTATTCTGATTCTGATGTGGATGATTCTACTCCTTCAGCTTCTCCTCCTGAGGATTTTTCATTTTCAGAGACTCTTCATTCCATGAGGGAGCATTTCAAATGGGAAGGTCAAGATTTCTCTGATTCCAGGAAGAGGCTTAGGGAATTCTTGTTTTTACCCCAGCATAGGCCTTTAGCTATACCTCCTGTTCTGAATGTGGTGGAAGATGTTTTTGCAGAGGCTTCCCTGAACCCTGATTCTTTGCCTCCTGCCCCAGTTAAACCGGATAGGTACTATAGGGTGCCTGAAGCTCATAAGTATCTTTTTAAGAGTCCTAGGGCAGACCCGGAAACTCTCTCAGGGGCCTAAAGGTGTTAAGGCTTCTGTTAAAAATCCTGTTCCTCCTGATAAAGAGGCAAGGGCTTTGGATAGATGGGGAAAGAAAGTGTATACTTCTTTCACTTTAGCCATGAGGGCGTTGAATTGCCAGTTTCACATGTTAAAATATCAAAATTATCTCCTTTCACAATTGAAGTCTAAGGTGGATGCTCTGGCGGAAGATATTGAGTGTAAAGAGTTGCAGGATTTAGTTCATGTGTCTGAACAGGTGGGTAAGCATTCCTTGCAATGTGGTTTTGATGCTGTGCAGGCCTCCTCGAGGGTGGCTGCCACTGGTTCTGTTCTTCGAGGCACGCCTGGTTGAGGGATCAGAATTTAGCTGAGCATGTTAAGACAAGGATTTTGGATGCTCCTTTACAGTCTGACGTGTTGTTTGGTTCGCCTGTGGAAGCAGTTTTAAAGAAAATGGAGGACAAGGCTAAGTCTATGCAAACTGTTAAAGATTTTTTACAGGTGCAGCCTCAAGTTTAGTAGAAATTGGCCTACTAAGGGATGGACATATCCTGCTTATGATTCCCAGTCTAGGGGTAGGTCTAGGCGTGGTAGGGGCAGAGCTCAAGGTTCTTTTAGGCCTAGAACAGGGAGTTCACCTGCTCAGACTTCTGGTGAGGGCAGGGGTCAGTCCTTTCGTAAACAGACCCAATGACCTGCCTTTTCAGCTGCCAGTGCGTTCTCGTCTGGCAGCACCTTTGGGAGGAAGGTTGGCTCTTTTCAAAGAAAATTGGGATTTAATTACCCAAGACAGATGGGTTTTGGATATCATTCACCACGGTTACAGGTTTTATTTCCATACCTTGCCTCCTTTCAAAGGCATGCCACACATTCCTCCTCTACAAAGAAAAAAGGCTCATAAGCAAATTTCTCTGTTACTCCAAATAGGGGCCATTCAGCCAGTTCCTGTGCCAGAAAGGGGCCTAGGATTTTATTCTCGCCTGTTCGTAGTACCAAAGAAGGGGAACACATGGAGACCAATTTTGGATTTATCTATCCTCAACACTTATCTGGACATTCCCAAGTTCAAAATGTTGACGTTACAACAGCTTTTACCTCTGCTGGGCAAAGATCACTGGATGGTAACTTTAGATCTCAAGGAGGCTTACCTTCATGTGCCTATCAGACTAAGTTGCAGGAAGTATCTGCGTTTTCGAGCTGGAAATTCCCATTATCAGTTCTCTACATTGCCCTTTGGCTTATCTACTGCGCCCAGAGTATTCACAAAGGTTCTGGCTCCAGTGATAGCTTACTTCAGGCTAAAAGGAATTCAAATCTATCCTTACTTGGACGACTGCCTGATTCTGGCTCAAGAAAAGGAAGACCTTTTACAGCATTTGGAATATGTGATAGCAGTGCTAAGATGCCTAGGGTATTCTGTGAACGAAATAAAGTCCAGTCTAGTACCCTCTCAAGACATGTGCTTTCTGGGTGTGAGACGGAATACAGCAGCCCAGATGGCCTTTTTAACCCCGGACAAACAAAAGAATCTTTCCATTTACTTCCATCGACTATCTCTTCAGTCCGGGCTGACTGCAAGGACAGTCCTTCAAGCCTTAGGGTTCATGGCATCTTGTATTCTGGTGCTTCCCAATGCCAAACTGCATATGAGGAAGCTGCAATGGTATCTCAAAATGTATGGACACAGCACTGCCAGGATTTGGACACTGTCATTCAAATAATACCTTGCATTCAACAGGAATTTTGTGGTGGGCTCAGGAATGTCACCTAAACAAGAGACTCTCTGTGACCCGCCAGAGGCGAGTCAGATTCTAACGACAGATGCCTCAGACATTGCTTGGGAGCTCATCTAAATGGAAAGTGGATACAAGACAAGTGGCCTGCCAGACTACAGCATCTACATATCAACATGAAGGAGATGTTAGCAGTCCAGTTTGCATTAATGGCTTTCAAGGAGTTACTTCTTCCAGGGCAGGTGTTGATTCTAACAGACAACACAACTGTCATGTGGTACATCAACAAACAAGGGGGAACACATTCTTACCCGTTGTGCAGGCAAGCAATGATTTTATGGGAGACTGCGCTCAGCTTGCAACTAACTCTTCAGGCAACGTTTCTGCCGGGAGCACAGAACTCCTTAGCAGATGTGTTAAGCAGACAAATCATGGATCCCCACGAGTGGAAACTGGATCTTCATGTATTTCGGAAATTGACAGTGTCATGGGGAACTCCAGACATAGATCTGTTCGCTTCTCCACTAAACCACCAGCTGCCAAAGTTTTGCACAAAGAGGTTTCATCACACAGCTTGGAAAGTGAATGCTCTTTCTTTCATTTGGAAAAATCTTCATGTGTATGCCTTTCCACCTCTGCCTCTTCTCCCAAAGGTGCTCCTAAAAGTCAGACAAGACAAGCCAAGGATGATTTTAATAGCTCCAGATTGGCCTCGGCAACATTGGTACCCATTACTGAGGAGTCTGGTAAGGAAGCCTCCATGGCCTTTACCTTTGATTCCACACCTGTTGTCTCAGAGGGACGGTCACCTGCTCAATGTCAAGCTTCACTCTCTTCATCTAACAGCCTGGCATATTCTGTTTTGAAACACAGCAGGTCTCAACTTCCTCAACAAGTTTTAAATGTGATTATGGAAGCCAGAAGACCTAGTACAAGGAAAGTGTGCAGAAAAATGGAAGAGATTTTTATTTTGGAGTGCAGCAAAGAATTTGGAGATTTCTGAGCCTAATTTGAGTGTGGCTCTTCAATATCTTACTGAGTTATTGGACAAAGGTTTGTCTTTCTCTTCCATTAAGATTCATGCTGCAGCAATTTCAGCTCACTATGATTGTGACCCACCATTGTTTTCGCATCCTTTGTTCAAGCAATTTCTTAGAGGGGCAAAGAATATAAGACCCCCACGTAGAGCTCCTACTCCTGCTTGGGATCTCAATTTTGTGTTGGAGAAACTTACTCTACAACCTTTTGAGCCTGCGGCTACTGCTGAATTGAAATACTTGTCATGGAAGACTGCTTTTTTGTTGGCCATTACTTCTGCAAGAAGGGTTTCTGAATTGCAGGCCCTTATGGCGGTAGAGCTTTTTTTGATTTTCCATAATGATAGGGTATCATTACGTACTAATCCTTTTATGCCTAAGGTGGTTTCTAGTGTGGCTTTAAACCAAACTATTCATTTGCCTACTTTCTATGCAGATCCCCAAAATAAGGGGGAAAAGATTTTGCACACTTTAGATGTACACAGGCAGTTGCGTTATTATTTAAGCAGGACCAAGGATTTTAGGCAGTCTCAGCAGTTGTTTGTTTCTTTTGCTTTGAGTTCTCAGGGCAAGCCTGTGTCAAAACAAACTATTTCTAAGTGGATTGGGTTTTGCATTGCATTTTGTTATTCCCATCATGGCAAGGAGATTCCAGCTGGGATTAGGCCTCATTCCACTAGGGCTACTGCCACTTCAACAGCATTTCTAAGGGGGGTGGCAACTAAGGATATTTTGGAGGCAGCTACTTGGAGTTCAGTGCATACTTTCTCTAAGCATTACCACCTTCCTCTCTACTCTAAATCTAGGGCTGGTTTTGCCACAGCTATTTTGCAAGGCATGTTGACAGCTCCTGCTTCTTTATGATTTGCCAGCCTCCCTTACCTCTGCTTTGGGATTCTACCCAATGGTTAGGACTGCAGCAATGTGGAATGAAGAACATAGTACAGTTTTGTACCTACCATAAATGTAGATGTTCGAGGATCCACATTGCTGCAGTCCAATTCTCCCTCCTTCCCCTCTGTGTTTAGGGGTGGTTGTGTGGGTGAGGTTATACTCTTGTAATTTTGTATATATTGTACATATTTTTGGTGCAGGAGTGTTTGGTGTTTTTGGTTTTGGCCTTGTCTTTTTAGGGTCTTCTGACATCTGGGGCAAGAAAAGACTGAGGATATGACGTCGGTCATGCGCATTAGTACCCTGACGTCCTGACGTCAGACTAATGCGCCTTGACCGACGTCAGCCATATACTTTGGTATTCGGGCCGACTGGGACAGCGGACTACCCGATGGTTAGGACTGCAGCAATGTGGATCCTCGAACATCTACATTTATGGTAGGTACAAAACTGTACTTTTCCAGTATCTGACAGGTCACAAAGAGGTAGATACAGACGCCCCAGAGGCAGATCACAGCCCCAAGGCTCATACTGGCCTAAACAATGGGGTGCTTCAACCTCCAAAAGTGGAGAAGAAAAATCACAGCCATACAGGAAACAGTCTCAATGACTTTACCCTGCCAGCACCAAGCACTTATCTTCTGGCAGCTCCTTTGGGGGGAAAACTAGCACTTTTTGCTCAAAATTGGCATATGATCACCCAGGACAAATGGGTCTTAAATATCTTATCCCAGGGCTACAGGTTCCATTTTCACACCCTGCCAAGGCCAAACGGTATGCCAGACCTGCCACGCAGTCAATGGGCAGAGGCACAAAAACAAGTTTCATCCCTCATGGACTTGAGGGCCATTCAGCAAGTACCACAGCAAGAGCAGGGACAAGGATTTTACTCAAGGCTATTCTTGGTGCCCAGAAAGGACAAAACCTGGAGACCAATACTGGACCTGTCTATCCTGAGCACATTCCTGGACATTCCAAAATTCAAAATGTTATGTCTGCAGCAGCTTCTGCCCATGCTGGGCAAGAAGGCTTGGCTTGTGACTTTAGACCTAAAAGAGGCATACCTGCATGTCCCAATCAGACAATCATGTAGAAGATACCTCAGATTTATAGCTGGCTCAATGCATTACCAATTCTCTGCACTGCCCTTTGGCTTATCTACTGCACCCAGGGTCTTCACAAAGTGCCTGGCACCAGTAATTGCTTTTTGCAGACAAAGAGGAATTCAAATATATCCTTACTTGGGCGACTGCCTTATTCAAGCATAGAACAAGGACACTCTACTACAGCATCTGGCGTTTGTGAAAACATTACTAGCAGGCCTAGGGCACACAGTAAACAAAAAGAAATCAAAACTCGTACCCTCTCAAGAGATAATATTCCTGGGTGCAAGCTTAAATACAACTGCCCACATGGCTTATCTCACGCCAGACAAACACAGACAACTGACTACTTATTTCAAAATGTTGGTAACAAAAGACCCAGTTATCTGCAAGAAAAATTCTGCAGGCTTTGGGCTTCATGGCATCCTGCATTCTGGTAATTCCATATGCAAGACTGCATATGAGGAAACTTCACTGGTATCTAAAAAGTGTTTGGACTCCACATTGCTACAGCCTGGAAGCAATAATTACCCTCCTTCCCTGCCTGCAACAGGAGTTTCGATGATGGGCAAAAGACTGTCACCACAACACGGGACAGACATTCACCATACCCACAGCCAGGCAAACATTGACAACATATGCATCAGATTATGCCTGGGGGGGCCCATATGGCAGGAAGATGTATTCAGGGCACATGGTCCGCAAGTCAAATGCATCTACACATCAATCAAAAAGAGATGCTAGCAGTTCGAAATGCCCCGACAGCCTTCAAGGATCTACTTCATCCAGGACAGCTACTGATAGACGGACAATACCACAAGTCAAATGCATCTACACATCAATCAAAAAGAGATGCTAGCAGTTCGAAATGCCCCGACAGCCTTCAAGGATCTACTTCATCCAGGACAGCTACTGATAGACGGACAATACCACAGTCATGTGGTACATACACAAGCAAGGGGGCACACATTCCTACCCCCTCTGCAGACTAGCCATGAACTTATGGGACACAGCATTGACTTACCAAGTACATCTGCAAGCACAGTTCCTGCCAGGAAGGATAAATACTCTGGCAGACGAACTAAGCAGAAACCTAATGGATCCCCACGAGTGGAAATTGGATCCACAATCCTGCCAGGAAGGATAAATACTCTGGCAGACGAACTAAGCAGAAACCTAATGGATCCCCACGAGTGGAAATTGGATCCACAAGTCTTCAGCATAACAAGGAACTGGGGATGCCCGGACATAAACCTATTTGCCTCTCGTCACAATTGCCAACTACAAAGATTCTGCATAAGGACTTATCACAAGCAAGCATGGAAAGTGGATGCTGTATCTTTCAGCTGGAAAAACCTAACAGTATATGCCTTTCCTCCTCTGCCTCTCCTCCCCAAGGTACTCCTCAAGGTCAGACAAGAGAAGCCAAAAATGATTCTGATTACCCCAGACTGGCCCTGCCAGCACTGGAACCCAATCCCAAAGAGCTTGTCCCAATGCCCAGCTTGAACACTACCTCAAATTCCTCACTTATTGACTCAACAAGACTGTCAGATACTGCACAGCCAACTCGGGACCCTAAACCTGGCGGGATGGCGGATAATGTAGCCATTCAAGACACACCTCTTTCTAAAGCAGTTATGGATGTTATTTTGGAGGCCAGGAGGCCTAGCACTAGAAAGTCTTATGCAGAAAAATGGAAGAGATTCTGTACTTGGAACCAGGCACAAGGTATTGACACAATTGTTCCAAATATTCCTCAGATTTTGCAATACTTAACTGAGATGCTGGATAAAGGCCTTTCCTTTTTATCCATTAAAATTCATGCCTCTGCCATTTCAGCTCATTACAATACAGAACCACCTATTTTTTCTCATCCATTACTAAGGCCGTACCTCAGAGGGGCCAAAAACATAAGACCCCCAAGGAGAACACCAATACCTACATGGGACCTCAACTATGTCTTGGAAAAACTTACACTGCCTCCCTTTGATCCAGCCTCTGCAGCTGATATAAAATTCTTATCCTCGAAAACAGCTCTGCTCCTAGCAATAACCTCCACTAGACGAGTCTCAGAGTTACAGACACTCATGGCTGTGGAACCTTTTATCATTTTCCATCCTAACAGGGTTTCTCTGTGGACAAACTCTACATTTATGCCTAAGGTAGTGACCAGTGTGGCTCTTAACCAAACAGTTCACTTGCCAACTTTTTACCCAAACCCACAGAATAAGGGTGAGAGACGTCTGCATTCTTTGGACAGCTACGCTTCTACAGAACAAAACTTTCAGAAAGACTGAACAACTTCTAGTAGCATATGCTGCAGGATCACAAGGAAAGCCTATCTCAAAGCAGACTATTTCAAATTGGATAGGCCACTGCATTTGTTTCTGCGATTCACAGCATGGCAAATCGGTGCCTAAGGATATTAGGCCACATTCCACCAGAGCAACAGCCTTTCTCAGAGGAGTACCAACCAAAGACTTGTTAAGAGGCTGCAACTTGGAGTTCAGTGCATACTTTTACAAAGCACTATCACTTACCTCTCTATTCTAAATCCAGGGCAGGCTTTGCCACTACAGTTCTGCAGGGCCTGATAGCCTCTCCTAATCCTATTTAGCACCAGCCTCCCAACCATAGCTTTGGGATTCAACCCAATTGTAATGACTGCAACAGTGAAACACGATGAATATAGTACAGTTGTGTACCTACCATAAATGTAGATGTTCGAGTGTATCCACTGTTGCAGTCCAGGTTACTCTCCCTCCATCCCCCTTTTCCTTGCTGGGACCTATCTGTACTTCTCTATTCTATACAACCTATGTGGTGTATTTGCTTGAGGTGAAGGAAAAGTTGTTTTTTGGTTATACATGCTTTTTGACATTAGTAAGCTTCCCATTTTAGGGACACCTGACATCTGGGGCAAGAAAAACTGAAGAAAATGGTGTCGGCTGCATCCTTTATACCCCTGGTGCACTGACGTCAGGGATGAGGCGACAGCAACTGACGCCGGACGTGGACTTTGGAACTCAGGCCGACTGTGGGTAGCCTGCCAGCAGGATAACCCAATTGTAATGACTGCAACAGTGAATACACTCAAACATCTACATTTATGGTAGGTACACAACTGTACTTTTCCCGCACCCTTCTGTGTTTGGTTTTGGTGCAAGGGTGTTCCTGTGTGGTGTGGAGTTTTCTTGTCAGCATGTCTAAGGATCCCAAAGAACACAGGCCTTCGGGATTTAAAAAGTGTGTAGAATGTAGTAACAAGATGTCATTAACTGATGGGCAGTCAGTGTGCGTGTACTGCTTGGGGGCTATTCATCTCCAAGAATCCTGCTTGTTCTGCCACGCTTTCAGTCCCCATGTACTGCAAGAGAGGAACAAGCTTATCTTAAAAGGACTACTGAAACCTTCATTTGAAGAAGACTTGGTGGTCTTCTAGTTCCAGATCCTCCCCTTCCAAACCGGACAAGAAATCATAGAAAAAATCTACAAAAAAGCGCTCTCTGGCTCAGTCAGTTTCTTCGGAGCCGCCAGAGAAAATTGCTAAAACTACTGTTACTACTTCGACTCCATTGACTTCGGTGCCAACAGAAGGCAGTACACCGACCATGTTGACATAGTTTCCCAGTATCTTGGAGCTGGTGACAGATATTCTAGTTCGGAGCCAGTCTCCAGTTCCTCAGCCGGTTTCTCCGTCTCATAGATCTCCCTATGTAGGGAGATCCAGATCTCCGACCTTATCCTCTAGGACCCTCTCTGATGTCGATAGAGTGGTGCAGAAACTGCTCCAGTCATCGGTGCTGGCTAAATTGTTTTCGGTGTCGGCCCCGAAGCCCATCCTCCCCTCCTCTTTGGCTGTTCCTCCTCCGAGCCTTTTTTGGCTTTCGGAGCCAGAGCTGTCAATTCCGTCGGATGCCGTGATGTCTGGTCCAGTAGCCCCCTCTGGCCTCTCTGCTCTGATCTCTGCTCCGACCCCATCGGCACCGTCCACAGGGTCCAAGATTCTTGGTTCACCGGTCGGACCCGTGAGGGAGGTCTCTGATTGATCTTCAGCTCCTAGCCTTCCCCTCGGTGCTTCGGCTGTGGCAAGCTTGGGTCAGACATCTGCTTCGGACTTCATCTCTTCTGCTCCGAGGGCTATAACCGTATCTTCCATGGTCAATTGACCTTCACAGCCGGGGGGGGGGGGTTGGTTTCAGCTTTCGAGGTCATGAGGAGTGTGCTGGCCAGGCCATCAGCTGCATCTTACGGCACTGACACTCTGCCCCCTCCAGCACCGGTATCAGTCTCAGATCACCCTCTATCCATGGACAGCGGACACACAAGGCCTCAGGATACCTCCTTGAGTGGTCCCCAACTTTCTGAGGTCTCCCCGGAGTTTTAGCCTGAGGAGCCCCCCCAGAAAGAGAGTGTGTAAGAGGAAGCACGGTGACTCCCAAGATGAGTCTCGCATCTTGACACCGACCTCAGAGTCAGAAGGGTCCCCAAGTCGTCTTCTGAAAATATCTCTTTCTCAGATATCCTGGAAATCTTGAGGCAGAGAGGTGACTGGCCCTCCAAATCCCCTTCTGAGGAGGAGTCTGTGTTCCTGAAGGCCTTCGGGTCTCAACCTCCCACCTCTTGGGTTTCTCCCCCGTTCGAGCTACTGGATCTCATTTGTCGGAAGGTGTGGGAAACTCCAGACACTGTGGGACCGGTCCCTAGGAGACCCAACAAGTTTTTGTCTGCTCCTCCAGACAAGGAGTTTCTTATGAAAGGCGTTCCAGTAGATGCCATGGTGGCAGCAGCCACCAAGAAGGAACTTGCTGAAACTTCATATACCGTCCATCCCCCTAACAAGGAGTCTAGGGCCATGGACCGGTATGGGAAGCGTGTGTTTTCCTCAGCACACTGCGGTCGCTGAACTGTTTGTCGCATTTTACACGGCTCCAGAGAGATCTCCTCAAAGAGCTGGGAGATTCTTTACAGGGTAACGTTTCTGATGCTGTGGTTCAAAAGGTCAATGCTCAGATGTCTACCCTAAATTCCATTACCAACTCCTCCATGAGGCTGATCTCATATGCAGCAGACTGAGCGAGCAGGGCTGCAGGTTCCAGAGTCTCTCTTAAGAGACACTCCTGGATGCGCTTGTGCAACTTCGCAGAGGCTTTCAAGTCCACTTTCACCAGCAGCCCCTTTGACTGTTCATCCTTATTTGGAACCAAGGTGAAGGACACTCACTAGGTGCGAGCAGGAAGGAAAAACCATGTCTGCCGTGGGAGTCCATTTTTCCATGTCTTCTAGACCTTACCCCAAGGGCCAGAAGGGTGGAAAAATGTGGTTCAGAAAGTCGCAGAGGTTTTTTCCCGACGCACAGAGTGATTCCCCCTCCAGAGGCAGGGGAGGGGATGTATATTCAGGTAGACACCGCCCTAGAGGCAGAGGAGGCCCACGTAACCAGGGGGGCCGCGATTTGTTTTGTGGTTCTCCCTACCAGTGCTCCTGAGGGGAGGCCCGACTGTGCGTCTCTGGAGCCAGTCGGTGGTAGCATTTCTTTATACCCAGAAGCCTGGCGAGACATCACCCAAGACAAGTAGGTATTAGAGATAATTTTCAGAGGTTATCATATTCCCCTTCTTTCTTATCTCCCTCCAAACAAAAGAATCCCAAACATTCCACCCAGTCACAGGGATTCCGCAACTTTAGAAGTACAAAAGTTGCTGTCAAAGGGAGCCTTAGGGACTTACTCCAGATTCTTTTTGGTGCCGAAAAGAACAGGGGACCCGAGACCCATCTTGGATCTCGGCCGTTTGAACCTTCATGTAGAGAAGTCCAAGTTCCGCATGGTCACATTACAGTCAATTCTCCCATTATTAGGGAAAGATGTGTGGATGTGCTCCATCGACCTCAAGGATGCTTACTACCATATCAAGATGGACAGGGAATCCAGAAGTCACTTACGCTTCCGGCTGGGAGCTGGTCATTTTCAGTTTCGCGCCCTGCCCTTTGGTCTCACCACAGCCCCCCAGGGTGTTCACCAAATGCATGGCAGTGGTAACGGCTCACTTGAGACTTCAGGGATTCCAAATATTTCTGTACCTGGATGACTGGCTCCTGTATGCCACCACCAGGCATCTACTGCTACAGACCAGGGATGCCACTATTGTGCTGTGCAAAAGTCTGGGAATTACTCTGAATTGGGAAAAGTCTGCCTTGTTGCCCTCACAACTTGTAGCCTTTATTGGCGCCGAATTAGACACTGTGCTCATGAGGGCCTTCCTGCCAGAAGAGAGAATTCAGGTTTTACAGCAGGAGGTCTACGCTTTGCTACCCTTGAAGAAGGTCAAGGCAAAAGTGGTCCTCAGGTTATTAGGGACCATGGCTGCCACATTTATGCTAGTTCCTCTTGCGAGACTACACATGAGGCTTCTTCAGTGGCTGCTTTTTGCCCAATGGTCTCTACAGCATCTCCCGCTCTCCTATCTTATTCTGATTACAGACAAGTGCAAGCAGGATCTGCGCTGGTGGCTTCAGACCAGTAATCTCAACGCGGGCATGCCTTTCGTTCATCCTTCTCCAGTTGCCACGGTGACCACGGATGCCTCCCAGATCGGGTGGGGGGGCATTATCTCGGCAGGACAGTCCAAGGGACGTGGCAAGAGCACGAGACCCATTTGCATATCAGTGTCTTGGAGATGAGAGTGGTGCTGTTATCGTTGCAAGCACTTCAGGGCTTTCTTCCTCATGGGACAATTGCAATCCACTCGGACAATATGTCAGTGGTATGGTATCTGAACAAACCGGGAGGAACCAGGTCGTATCCCCTTTGCAGAGAGGCACTTGGAGTGCGGCAGTGGGCAGTGTCTTCTCGGTGCAATGCACATACGGGGGAAGTCCAACATGATTGCCGACAGGCTGAGCAGAGCTATTCTGATGCCTCATGAGTGGTCCCTAAACGAACAAGTGGCGGAGCAGATTTTCTGCAGATTGGGTCAGCCTTGCTGCGACCTATTTGCCAGCCCCCTCAATGCCAAATGCAGCAGCTACTTCACCCTTATTCCCCCGAAGGGGGAGGCACCCAGGGACGCTCTAGTTCATGATTGGCCCTCCGGTCATCTGTATGCCTTCCCACCAGTCCCCCTGATAACAAAGGTTATTCATAAAGCACAATCCTTGGGAAGCAAGATGATACTGATTGCACCACACTGTCCTCGTCAGATTTGGTTCCCTTTTCTCCAACCTTAACTAATGGATGATCTGTGGATTCTTGACCCAGAGCCAGATCTGCTGATTCATATGTCAGGGCAGTTCCATCCCTCCATTCAGACCCTCAAGTTGACAGCATGGCTGCTCCAATTCCGTCCCTAGTCAGGCTTCATGATTTTTCCCTGGAGGTGGTTCATATTCTGTCTTTTTCCCACAAGCCTTCTACTAGGAAGATTTATTCCAGTAAGTGGAAGAGATTCTCCATTTGGGCTCATGAAAGGCAGATTGATCCCTATACAGCTCCCATTCCATCAGTTTTAGAATTTTTTTCTCAACTGTTCAGCCAGGGATCAGCTGCGGCAACTATCAAAGTGCAGTTGGCAGCCATTTCTACTTTTCATGTTGCTAATGAACCCAATCTAATGGCGCACAGGCTTTGTAGGGCTTTTCTGAAAGGGACTATGCTACTTCGACCTCCAGTCTTTGATCATGTAATGCCATGCAACCTCAATTTTGTGTTACAGCGGCTTACCTCACCCCCCTTTGAGCCCGCAGCTACTTGTGACATAAAATTTTTGTCTTGGAAGACCATCTTTTTGATAGCCATCACTTCGGCTAGGCGGGTCTCTGAGCTCCAAGCTTTATCGGTTCGGCTCCCTTACTTGGTATTTCTCAAGGATAGGGTTTCTCTAAGACCTAATCCTTCCTTTATGCCAAAGGTTGCTTCGATTGTCAGCCTCAACCAGTCCATTGAGCTGTCTGTGTTTTTCCCTGAATTCTCTAACCGGGCAGAATGTGTTTTATCAGCTAGATGTTCACAGACAATTGCATTTCTATTTACATAGAACTAAAGATATTAGGAAATCAGATCAACTCTGTTCTATTCTCAGACAATAGACTTGGGGCTCCAGTTTCTAAAGTAACTCTGTCCAGATGGATTTCTAGTTGCATTTCCTTCATTTATACTTCAAATGGCAAGGAATTACCCTTTTAAAATGAAAGCTCATTCTACATGATCGGTGTCTACCTCTATTGCTTTTCAGGCTAGGATGTCTATGGATGATATTTGTGCTGCAGCTACATGGGCATCGCCTCACACCTTTATTAGTCACTACAAATTGGATCTGATATCTAGAGGCAGATCTTACTTTGGTTCCACAGTGCTCAGGAGTATTTTTCAATGAGCCACCCAAGGTTTAGGTACTAGGGACGCTGTCCCAAGGGTAAGAATGTAGGCGAGATTGGACTACATAACATCAAGAAGTTACGTACTCACCATAATGTTCGATGTATGTAGTCCATCTCGCCTCATATTCTTACTAACCCACCCACCTACCCCCTCCTGGTGGACCTAGAGGTTTAGTCTCCGGTTTCAGTATCCTTTTTTGTTGGGTTGGTTCTTCCTTTCAGCGTGTTTGTGTGTATATGTGAGCTTGCAGCAAACAAGATCTGGGGTGGGCGCGTTGCAGTATGGGATACTTAGCCACAAGCCAGTTGAAGACTTTGAGCTAGAGTATGGCCAAGTTGGAACTGAGGTTCGGCTCCGAACCCAAGGGTAAGAATGTGAGGCGAGATGGACTACATACATCGAACGTTATGGTGAGTACATAACTTCTTGATTTCAAAAAGTCAAATCCCTATTTTTAAGCTTAATAGTTTTAGAAAGTTCCGACTGACTACACATAATATGAAATACTTTACTTTCATCTCCAGTTATTTATATATAACTTCTAAATGTTTTCAATATGCTGTTTATGTAAATAGAGCATTTGTGATTAATGATGTTTTTAAATAAATATTTCTTTAACAGACGCGTATTCAGCATTTGTATATGTTGTAAAGTGATATTTTTCTTTATTTAACCAAATGCTTTCGTGCATTTTATAATTGGCTGAATAATCAGAATATAACCATAAAGCCACTTTTTAATAATTGAAGCTATGAAGGCCCATTCCACCATCTTTCCATTTTCTTACATGATGTCCCAAGGCGTGTCTAGAATGTTCTTCGTGTTTCACTGTTGCAGTCCTCACACTTGGGTTATCTGCCTGCAGGTAGCCCTCAGTCGGCCCGAATACCAGAGTCTTAGGATTGCTGCATCGGATGCTGTCACTTCTTCCATAACGTCAGGTCGGCAGGTGTATAAAACAGGCAGCTGACACCATTGTACCAGTCTTTCTTGCTGAGGAGGAGCTCGAAGCAGTTCGCAAGTGCCGATCGTCCGCTACCTGAAATTTTCGTTTTCGAGTTTGTAATCGTCTAAAGCCAAGTACCCCATTGGGGATCCTTTTGTCTTGCTCTAACCGATGTCAGAAAACGTTAACAAGCGTCTTGCCTGTGGAAAGCAAATACCTCAGAGATTTTCATTCTGACTGCATCACCTGTTTAGACCCAGACCACGACGTCTCTCGCTGTCGGTTTTGTGCCTTGTTTAATGCCCGAACCATTCGTCGTCGGGCTATCTTTGTCAATAAATTATTTCGCTCTTATTCTTTATTCCGAAATGGCTTTGATAAGCCATCCGACTACCGAGCTTCCAAAAAAAGTAAAGATAAAGACAGAGACAGACAGCATAGGTCCAAAACAGACGACAATGTTTCCGTTAAGCTAGTCGCCAGTCCACCTGTATTTGGTGAGATGCCTTTGCAGCCCCTGGTGCCCGCTTCTACAGATTTGCAGGCCTCTGCTGAGCCCCATTCGGAGTCCGGTATGCCGCAAGATGCTTCTTCGACTATGGAACCTGTGGATGTCTCTACCTTGGATGGGTCCGGAGCCGCTGTGCAGGCACCGGCTTCTGATAGTGTATTCCAACCTACCGATATTCTAATTAAATCGTCAACTTTGTTTTTGGCTAAAACTACCAAGTTTCTGAGGCCCAGAGTATGCACTATGCCTAGAAAACTGACCAAAGCGCATGCTGAAGCTCCTATGCCACAAAAACAAATGCTTAGAATGGCTGAAGTCCTTATTACCCTAATTAGGGGAAGCCAGCCTTCCCCTGATGAGAGACAAAGAATTTAGTTTCATTCTGATTCTACAGACCAGGAGTCCGATGACTCTGACTCTTCTGATTATCAGGTCATGCCCTTGTCAACCTATGAGGATTCAAATGCAGAGGAATCCATTCTCTTTGCCTCCCCTCCAGAGGATTTTTCTTTTGGTGAAACCTTGCATACTTTAAGAGCATTTCCGCTGGGAATGCCAGGACTACCCTTAGTCCAAAGAGTTGCCTCAGCACAGACCTCTAGCTATACCCCTTGTCCTGGATGTTGTAGATGATATTTTTATGGAATCCCATCTTACTCCAGATACTTTATCCCCGGCCCCTAGGAAACTTGACAGGTACTACAGAGTACCTGATTCCCACAAATTTCTCTTCAAGAATCCTACTAAGGATCCAGAGACCATTTCCCCGGGACCTAAAGGTATTAAGGCTACTACAGCCAAAAATACTACTCCTTCAGACAGGGATTCCAGAGCTTTAGACAGATGGGGTAAGAAGGTATATACCTCTGCAACTCTTGCCATCAGGGCATTGAATTGCCAGTTTCACATGTTGAAGTACCAGCAGCATATTATGGAACTAATTAAACAAAAAATGGTGTTACTTCTAGATTGTGCAGAAAATAAAGGTTTACAAGAGCTAATGCTTTCTGCAAACCAAGTTAGTAAGCATACTTTGCAGTGTGGCTTCGATGCCCTAGAAGCATCTTGCAGGGCTGCAGTCACTAGGTCTGTACTGAGAAGGCATGCTTGACTGAAGGAGTAAACCTTGCCAGATCATGTCAAATCCAAATTGCTAGATGCTCCTTTAAGTAAGGACTGTTTATTTGGCACCAAAGCAGAAGAGGTTCTTAAAAAGATTGAAGAAAAAGCTAAATCTATGCAAACTGTTAAAGAATTCTTACAAGTGCAACCACCTAGATTCAGTAGGCATTAGCCTTCTAAAAACTGCCCCTTTCCAGCCCCTTCCAGGCCTTCTCAGACCAAACCCAGGGGAAACAGGCCACCCAGACTACAGTCTCAGGGTATGCAGAGATCTAAACAATTGAGTGCCCCCACCTCAAAAACAGGGAGTGGTAATCCACCCCCTTATTGAAAAAGTTCACAATGACTTTTCAGTTATCCTTCCCAGCCCTGCCCAATTACTTGTGCCCCTAGGAGTAAAACTTGCCCTTCATGCAAAAAAACTGGATGTCCATTACTCAGGACAGATGGGTCCTAAACATTGTATCCTAGGGGTACAGATTCTGCTTCCATACAATGCCAACCCCAAGCGGGTTTCCAGACCTTCCTCCAAACCAGTGGGCAGAGGTTCAAAAGCAAGTACTTTCCCTGCTCAATATCAGAGCTATTCAGCCTGTTCCAGTAGAACAAAGGGGGAAGGGTTTCTACTTCATACTTTTCCTGGTGCCCAAAAAAGAGGGCTCTTTGGGCTTAATCCTGGATCTATCAACTCTCAACACCTTTCTGGTGGTCCCAAAATTCAGGATGCTTAACATGCAACAGCTTCTCCCTATGCTGGCCAAGGATGCCTGGTTAGTCACTCTAGACTTAAAAGAAGCTTATCTGCACATCCCCATAAGGGAATCATGCAGAAAATATCTACGCTTCAGGGCAGGCTCTATGCACTATTATTTCTCTGCTCTTCCCTGTGGCTTATCTACTGCACCCAGAGTATTCACAAAGTGCCTGGCTCCAGTCATTGCATACTGCAGGCTGAGAAATATCCAAATTTTCCCATACTTGGACGACTGGCTGATTCAGGCGGACAGTCAGGAATTGCTACTTCAGCACCTGGCATTTGTAAAAAGCCTTCTCGCTTCATTGGGGTATACCACCAATGAAAATAAATCAAAACTGGTGCCCAGTCAAAAGATTGTATTCCTGGGAGCAAGCTTAGACACAACTTCCCAGATGGCATTTCTCATTTCAGAAAAAACGGGTCTGTCTGACAAGCTACTTCAAACAAATGGTCACCAGAACCAACCCAGCTATCTGCAAGAAAAATACTGTAAGCCCTAGGGTTCATGGCCTCATGTATTCTGCTAATTCCGTATGCAAGACTGCATATAATGAAACTTCAGTGGTACTTAAAAAGTCTTTGGAGCCAACATTCTCAGGACCTGGAAACAGTCATTCCAATCATACCTTGTCAAAGGGCAGAGTTCCTTTGGTGGGCAGAAGCATGCAACCACAACAAGGGACTGCTTTTTATTCAACCCTTCGCTGCCCAAACCCTGACAACAGATGCATCAGACTATGCATGGGGGGCTCACATGACCGGCAAATGCATTCAGGGCCACTGGACCCCAACCCAGATTCTCCTGCACATCAATCAAAAAGAAATGCTAGCTGTACAGAATGCTTTGACAGCCTTCAAATGCCTAATCCTTCCAGAACAACTGCTTATAGAAACAGACCACACCACAGTTGTGTTACATAAACAAGCAGGGGGGGGGGACCTATTCTTACCCACTCTGCAGGTTAACCATGGCCCTGTAGAACACAGCCTTGAACAACCAAGTGCATCTATAAGCTCAATTCCTGCCAGGCAAACAAAATTTACTGGCAAACGACTTGAGTAGAAATCTCCTAGACCCACATTGAGTAGAAATTGGAGCCCAACACCTTCAACCTTCTGATCTAGAGGTGTGGGACACTGGAGGTGGACCTATTTGCCTTCCCCGAGAACTACTAGTTCAACAAATTCTGCACCAGGAACCCTCACAGCAGGGCCTGGAAAGTGGATGCCCTATCCTTTCAATGGGAAAACCTCTCAATTTTTGCATCTCTCCCTCTGCCCCTCCTCTCAAAAGTACTACTCAAGATAAAACAGGACAGTCCAAGGGCAATTCTTATTGCCCCAGACTGGCCACACCAGCACTGGTACCCACTCTTGTGCAGTCTGACAGTGCCACCCTGGCATCTTCACCAGAGTCCTACCCTGCTGTCTCAGCCGGAGGGACAGATTTTGCATCCACAATTGCAATCCTTAAACCTTGCAGCCTGGCTTATCCTTTGAATATACCACCAGCAACCCTCAGCAAACTGGTGCTGGACATCCTTCTTGAAGCCAGAAGGCCTAGTACTAGGAAATCCTATACTGAAAAGTGGAAAACATATTGTTCTTGGAATCGGTCTCAAGGGAAGGACACAGCGGTGCCCTCCTTGCCTCTAATCCTGGATTACCTAGCAGAGTTACTTCACAGAGGCCTGTCCTTCTCCTCCATTAAGATTCATGCCTCTGCCATCTCAGCTCATTATTATAATACTGAGCCACCTCTATTTTCTCACCCTCTCATCAAACAGTTCCTGAGAGCGGCTAACAACTTAAGGCCCCCTTAGGAGAACAGCCACCCCTGCCTGGGACCTTAACTTTGTACTATAGAAGCTCATGCTTCCCCCTTTTGAACCTGCAGCTTCAGCAGTGTGGCTCTAAACCAATCCATCCATTTGCCAACCTTCTTCCTTGACCCTCAGAATAAAGGGGAAAGGATCCTGCACTCCTTGGACTTGCACAGACAGCACAGGTTTTACCTTGACAGGACTAAACCTTTTAGAAAATCGGACCTGCTTCTAGTCGGCTTGGTTACAGGGGCAGGGAGTAAGGCCATTTCAAAGGAAACTGTTTCGAAATGGATAGCACACTGCATCCATTTCTACTACAAGCACCATGGAAAACCTACCCCACAGGGAATAAAACCACATTCCACTAGGGCTACTTCCACCTCTACAGCATTTCTCAGGGGAGTCCCTACCAGGGACATTCTGGAAGCTGCAACCTGGAGTTCTGTACACTCCTTCACCAAGTATTACCACTTACCGTACTGCTACAGCAGTCTTGCAAGGCCTACTAGCCAGCCATAACACCTCTTGACTGCCTCCACCCTTCCTCAGTTTTGGGAATCATCCCAAGTGTGATGACTGCAACAGTGAAACGCGAAGAACATAGTACAGTTGTGTACACTTACCATAAAAGTAGATGTTCAAGTGTATTCACTGTTGCAGTCCAGGTTTCCCTCTTTCCAGCCCCCTTTCTGTACCTTTCTACCTCTCCTCTGTATGGCTATTCCTAATGGCATTGGTATTTACTTTTTACTGGTGGTGTTCCCCACCATATACTAGCTTCCTATTTGGGGGCTCATGACATTTGGGGCAAGAAAAACTGAAGTAATGGCATTGGCTGCCTGTTTTATACCCATGACGACCTGACGTCATGGAAGAAGCGACAGCATCTGACGCAGAAATCCTAAGACTGTGGTACTCGGGCTGACTGAGGGCTACCTGCAGGCAGATAACCCAAGTGTGATGACTGCAACAGTGAATGCACTTGAACATCTACATTTATGGTAAGTGTACACGACTGTACTTTTGTTGGGGTGGCATAAGAAAGAACATTTAAAGAAATGTTGTTAAATTGTTCAGTTTGTTCTTTAGAAGGAACTAAATGAAGCTGTCTGTATAATAGGTTCATAGGTAGGTACTTGACTATTGGCCCTAGGGCCTATTATAAGCCTAGCCAAAAGGTATGCTGGCTTTCGCCACCCAAGAAAATTATTTTCCTGTGCCCCTGTTGAGCAGAGTCACAGAAGTGATCCCCGGGGTGAATTTACTATCTCCCATCCAATCATCAAGATTTTTCTTGAAGAGTGCTAATGAGGAGCTTTGTTTGATATAGATAGGTAGTTTGTTTCAGAGTATGGGAAGTATGTGGGACAGGAATCTATCCCTCCAGCATGTTCTGTTTATTGTGGTGACAAGGTTTAGGTCCCTAGAGCGTGTAGCTCTGAGGGATTGAGATTTCTTTAAGTGGAGCATGTCCAACAGCTGTGGGTTTGACATAGCTTTGTATGTTAGGCAGAGATCACCTCTGAGTAGGCGATATGCGACGGAGTAAAGCTGGAGTTTTTAGACAGTCTGCGTAGGGCATCTGTTTGTTTGAGTCTGGTAATCCTCTTTGTGAGGTATTTCTGCGGCCTTTCCAGTTATTGTAGATGTCTTGTGAGGTACATACCAAAAGGGGCATTGTACTCTATAGTGAGTCTAATGAGTGACGAGTAGAGAGGAACAATGACCTTTTTTCCTGGATGAGAAAACCTTTTGTAATGAGATGTGCCACGTAGAAGGATTTCCTGACTACTGTGGCGATGTGATTATCAAAGGAGAGACTACTGTCCACCTGTGTCCCAAGGTCTCATCACACTTTGTGTTAAGTAGACTACCGCCTATGTGGGTAGTTCATGGGTACAGAGTTTTTACCAAAAGGGATAACAATGCACTTTTTGGCATTGAGCTTGAGGCCATGGCTTTGGCACCAGGCATCTGTCTCGGTGTGGCCCTTTTGTAGGGTGTCCACATCGTTAGGAGTTTTGATTATGGCTCCTAGTTTGCAGTCATCTGCGAACTTCATTAGCCAAAGACCTTCTGTGTTAGCCTGTACTTCAGAGAAGTAGATACCAAACAGGAGAGGACCCAGGACTGAACCCTGTGGTACTCCACTTGTCACTGGTCTGAAGTTGAATTTGGAGTCTACTACTTTCACATTGTGGGTTCTGTCAGTGAGCCAGTTGGCAACCCAACTTGTGACATAGGGATTTATACCTAGTTTAGTGAGTTTATCTATAATTCCAGAGTGGGGGGGGGGGGTGGTGGTGTCAAAAGCCTTGGCAAGATCTAGATAGTTTGTGTGAACCACCTTACCCTCATCTATGGCTTTGGTGACCGCTTCAAAGAAGTCGGTCAGGTTTAGGAGGCATGATCATGACTTTTACAAACCCGAACTGGGTGTGGTCCAAAGTTTGGAGATTACCAATGTCATTGTTTATAAGTTCCATGATGAAATGTTCCATAGCCTTGCAGACCAGACTCGTCAGGCTAATGGGGCAGCAGTTCCCGGGGTCTGTAGTGGTTCCCCCTTTGTGGAGTGGGATAACTATCGCAGTGCGCCATTCAGTGGGCACAAAGCTTGAGGTGAGGCTGTGATTAAACATGGTACTTTGGTGGGGTGCCAGTTCATTCTGTAGTTCGTGTAGAACACAGCCTGGGATGTTGTCAGGTCCCATGGATGCTGTATTCTTGGCTTTGGAGAGTGGTTTTTTTTTTACCTGTGCAGCCGTGATTACAGGAACCTTGCATTCTTCCGGTATAGAGATGGGCCCTTTAGGGGATGAGAGGGGGGTAAAGTTAGCACTGAATCTGTCTGCCAGGATGTTGGCATTATCAGTTGGTTCTGTAATATTTAGTACCATTGTGCTGTAACTCAGAGCAGATCTGAGTGTTGCCGTTGAGATTCTTGACATAGCTATAGAATGCTTTGTGGTTGTCTTTAGAAACAGTGGCAATTTTGTTTTCATAACTGACTTTGGAGGGTTTTATGAGGGATCTCAGCTTCTTACTGAGGCTGACCAGGGAGTTCCTCCAATCATGGGATTTTACTCTTTTTTGCAACAGTTTCTTTCTTCTGTTGTAGAGTTTGTTTTTGGCAAGGGACCACCAGATTGGCTTCCTTTTTTGGAGGATAGCATCTTGGTTCTGTTAGGGATTGCACGATCCATGCACTCATGTAAGTGCTTATAAAGTGCTTTTGTTTAGGATTCAGCAGTTGTACCTCTATTGTCTGTCAGCATGGGTGTCATGAACTTTGCCACTTCTGTCTTAAGAAGCGTGAAGTTGGGCTTTGGAGAAATTTTTTGCAGTGGTTTCCCTAATGGGGGATGGGGGCGAGATCTGGATGTCTAGGGTAATTAGCTTGTAGTCAGATCTGACCAACGAGGAATTGAGCTCTGGTGTAGAACACTGGTTGCCCATGTTGGTAATGACCAAGTCTAGGATATTTCTGCCCCTGGTGGAGGTGTGGATAAGTTCATCCAAAGCATTGGAATTTATGAATTCCATAAAATGTTGAGCACAAGAGTTGGTACATGAGTAGTTTTCCCAGTTAATGGTGGAGTAGTTGAAATCGCCCATTATTAGGGTGTTAGGTTGTACCCTAATATTTTCCAGTGTATCAAGAAATGAGGAGTGGCAATCCTGGGGCATGGTGGGGGATCTGTGCAAGCTACAATTTGGATTGCGATCTTGCCCAGAGTTAGTTGCACTTGGATAATCTTGGATCCATTATGCTGAGCAACTAGCCTGGAGGTGTGGATATCTTTAATGAATATGGACATGCCTCCGCCTTTAGTGTTTCGGTCCAGGTTAAGTGGCCGAAAGGTGTGGTATGAATTATAGCCTGGTATTATGCTAATGCATAATACTTTGGATAAAATAACCATTTTCATTAAAATCAACTATCTTCCATAGAAAAGAATACATAGTTCTAGTTATTTATTATTGTTTGTATATTGTCTAAATATTTTTAAAATGCGTTGTTGCTATTTCTTTATAATTGCTTCTAAGAATAACCTTAAATATTTAATCACTTTACTGTCCCAGTTTAATTCACTATTAGTTTCCATCAAATAATGTAATATTGTATTTAATAATCTGTCTTGTTTTATTTTGATTGTACTTTAGAACTGACATCAATTTAAAACATTTTAACTTTTTAAAATGTATTTATTAGCAGGGACAGATCCGCGGTAGTGGTGCTGCGGTAGCGTTGTCGCCTCACAGTAAGACGCTGTCTGGTTCGATTCTCAGCTAAAGCGTCTTCTGCGTGGAGACATGCGTGAATGGGCATACCTTCATTGAAGGTTGTGCGTCAGGGCTGGTAACTCGGTATGTAAAAATCAACTACCAATCATTAGCGGACCGGAGTTCTGCTGTGGCGGCCCCTAACCAGGAAAAGCCAAAAGACACACAAAAATTTATTAGCAGGGACACTGATGTCTGTTTTTTTTCTGGGTAAATATGGGTAAATCATGAGTTTAGACTGCCTGAGAATTGAAAAGCATGGGACTTTTATGGAATTTGGCATTTCTGGCTAGAGAACTAATTCACAAGATGTATGCCTGCTCATATTTGCTACTTATAATATTACAAGCTTGAATTGAGTGTTCTGTGCCTAGAATATGTTTTAAGTTTCAATATATCTTCATGCAGAAGAAAATTATAATGAAAACGGAATTTCAGTTTTTTGCAACCAAAACTCGTGTCCCTGTTTAGTGAAGAATCAGAGTTACTTGTAGTTAACAGTATGTCATTGGTAAATAATTGTGTGTTAGAACTATATTGAGCATTTATTCCTACTATATCATTGTTAAGGTTTATATAATCGCTAGAGGCTTATTAGCCAAACCAAATACTAAAGGAGACAAGGGTCAAATGGGTTTGTGTCCTTGCTTATATTTTTGACTGAGAAATAAAAAAACAAATCCTAGTTTAAGATATGAAAATGAATGTTGATAGAAGCAATTGATGTACAATTACTTTGAAATGTGTATATTTCCAATACTTTAGTTAAGTAAGACCAGTTTACTGAATGAGAAGCTTTATCTAGAACCATATTAATTATAGATGGCTCTTGTTTATTATTATTAGCATAATCAACTAAAGTAGTTATACTTTTGAAATTTTTTGAAGTTATCCTCTTTTGCCTACTTAATGTCAAGCCAGATGGTCTTCATTTATTAATGTATTTAGTATACTTTTAATTTATTTTCAAGGATCGACATTGCAATATTGTAATATATTGTAATCAGTATTCAGTAATTAAATAGGTCTACAAGAAGAGCATATACATGGCTGTTTATCCTGATTTATTAATAGAGACATTATTGTATATTTCTACAATGTAGATATGTTAAATATAATTTTAGTTTCCGTGACTCTTTTCTGTAAAAGAAGTAAAACATTGTGAGATAATGTTTTCTGCAGTTCAGAAATTATCCCAGCATTACCCAGAGCTTTATTTTCCTTACCCTTTTAATTTGTAGGTTTATTGGTTCGTAGGTATATAGTAGGCTGGCACTCACTGGGGCCTTTATAAGCCTAGCCAGGCATCCCTTTGAATGTCTAGCCAGAGTTACCAAATGTATCCCTCGAGTTTCTATGCCATAGAGGTTATTTTAAGAGGTATACATAAGTTAGGGCAAGATTTACAGGATGCTTCTGTCCATTAGAGGTATGGGTATGAGACCTGGGGTATATTTCCAATTTCTCAATTCAATTCACAAAAAATTACTTACTTTTTAAATAATGTCATTGTATGACTGCTCCATGGTGGTCTTCCTCTTTCCAAGGATATCTCGCTACTTTTTATGTACTGCATATGCATATGGGACTTTCGTTCCCATGCTTACACAGTGCCTCAGTCCTGTGTGACGGGTGCTGTGTAGGAAGCAACGGAGAAAAGAAGATCTCCGTTGCTTTTTTTTTTTTTTTTTTTTATTTATTTTTTTTTTTGATTTGTAATTTAAAAAAAGATACCAGTACTCTTTGAAGGTACAGGAGAGATGGGACATAGAAAATAAAAGCATAATCATGTATGTTTCTCTAGTTTTTGATAATGTACCTGATTTTTCTTTTATTTTTGTCTGTCTCATCGCTCTCATTGGTTTCAGGTGTCCGGTTTTGCAGGTGAAGACAAAGTGAAAATTTTATGGCATATTTTAATGGAAAAAGTCAGGGTGACCGGACCTTTTTCCATTGGTATATGCATGGATTTACAACGGGGACGCTGGTTGGATTGTGCCACTTTTTGAATATTAATGGCCAGTCATTGTGTAATGATTATCTTATTTATGGATGACTTGATATGTTGGAAAAATTATTCTGTTTATGGAAATGTAGCTGTTACTATATAAGGGAGGGACAGCCATGGAAAACGTCTTTTTTTTTTTTTTTTTTTTTTTTTTTATGAGCAGCTAAAATTATTGTTTATGCAGTTGTAGATGGGAGGCAACTCAAAACGCACACACTGTCATAGCTATACTATGCATAATTGGATGATTTAGGAATGAGCGATATGCCGTCTTGAAACAAGGTGATTATTCAGAGGTGTAGTTTAGGAGTACTACTGGAATGGAAAATGCTTAAGTAGCTACATGACTAAGGAAGCATTTACATTGAGCTATGTGAGAAGATTAGCTTTTAATGCTTTACAAAAGTTTGAATAGGAATTGATGTTTTAATTGTGGAAGGGAGCAACTCGCATAGTTTGGGCTTAATATTGAAAAACACTGATCACTGCAGTTTCACTTTATGTGTAGGATGCAAATAGCTGGGTCATTACTGGAAAGGGATTGTACATTGTAATGCTGTTCTTTGATGCCTGTTAGAGTCTCCATACTAAATAAAGGAGGGAATGGAGTGTTTTGAGTTTGAAGAAGGGAATGGAGTGTTTTGAGTTTGAAGAGCAGTGACCCAAGTTGTAAGTCTGCTTTCTCTTGGACTAGAAACCACTTGGTTTTTATAGCATTGAACAGTGTTATTATGAGTGAAGGGCTGAGTTGATAAAACCTCCAATTATATTTGAAGTCTTTTGAAGAAAGTTGATTATTTTGCATGTAGTGAGGAACTTAATTGGAAAAGTGTATTTAAATTGGTCAGTAAACATACTTTTAGCAATAGCCATTACTTCTGGATAAGAAGGCTGCCAGCCCAGCTAGCTGAAGTCTTTTGAAGAAAGTTGATTATTTTGCATGTAGTGTAGGAACTTAATTGGAAAAGTGTATTTAAATTAACATACTTTTAGCAATAGCCATTACTTCTGGATAAGAAGGCTGCCAGCCCAGCTAGCTGGAATTTTTTTGGGAATAGTAATATAATTTGTATGCTTTGTCTAACAAATGTAAGAAAACTGTATGTTATGTATATATTAACCTACTGGTGCAGAAGTATGTGTTAAACTGTATGTTATGTGCTGAACTTCAAGAATATAACCACAGTGTACCCTACTGGAAAAGAGTAGAAATGGATATGAACTATATGCCTATGCAAATGTATGTTTTCATGGTAGACACTGGAACATAGAGTTAACTTGCAGACTCTGAGAAAATAAGTGAAGAGTTTTACGATGTGCTATGAAGTTAGTTAATACAGCAAAGAGACAGAATGTCTTCAGCTAGAATTTTTTTCTATTGTCTGGAAACAGAAATAATTACAGGTTTTAAGGGTAAACGTGTTTAACAGTTTTACGACTTCCAGTTCTAGGCAAAACTTCTGAGAGAAGTATTTTTAACACAGTGGTGTTATATTTTAAGTTCCTGTTAGTCTGGGAACTAAAGGCATAGGTGACAAGAATTATGTAATCTGAGATAACCCAGTAGAAATGTTTGATAGTAATGTAAGAACTATCTCGGAGAGTCTGTGCATTTTGTATTTATCTTTGGATCTAGAAACCTTCACCGAGCACTTCTGCCTGCATGTTGCTCTGTAAGCAAGACTTGGATTACAGTGATTTTTCTTAGAGATAGATAAGAATATAGTAAGATTAGTTTAGATGTTTTCTGTATTTGTGAGACTGTCCTACAATGTTGTTTTAAAATATTTTCTGTGATTCTGTGCTTTTACTATTTATTATTAAATGTATTTAACCCTTTTAATTGTGGCTGGTTTGTTTAGAGGTATTTAAGCTCTTGGAGTACTTGCACATGTATTTGGTGACACTGTATATGCCACTCCTAAATAGCCTTAGTTTTGGACACACCGTTTGGATAATAGTAGCATTACACAGTAGAATTGGTCACCCTTTGTGAGGGCCTTATAGTAGCTGATATGTAAGGGTGGTTGGTGGCAGTGATACTATCTTCTAGTCTGGGCAGAAGGGGGCATAGCTAGTAAACCTATGCCAGCCTTCCCCGGGACTGTCTATGTATTTGTATGTAAATAAAATCTCAAAGTGTGTGGGTCAGCTACGTGGGCAGGGACATAAAGCACTGGTTGGACAGAGAGGGTGCTGGAGGTTTTGGCTTGACCACTCAGCTGAGATCTTAACCCTATAGCTGTGCCAGTGGGGAGTCTTATCGGGGATCTAGAGAGAGAGAGAGAAACCAGCCCCAGACTGTGATCTCTGTGCGCTCTTAAGGGAAATGTACTTTATTGTGTATGTACTTGTCATCCTTCCAATGTGCACGTACCTCACTGGTGTTAGTGGTGAGGATTGAGGCTCCTTGATTACTGGGCCAGTGCAGGGGTGTCACACTGGATAAAGGAAGTAAGAGGTCTTCTGCACAGAAAACTGACATAGGAATCATATTTTATTTGAATGTGGTCAGATAATGTTAAGTTTGAATCTAGGCAGAGCCTTATGAATTGTGATCCTTAAGTGCGGAGTAGCTTCAAGAAGCTGCTGTGCAGAAACCCCAGACCTGTAGATGACAATGTCACCTGTGTATAAAATAGTGGAAAGATGAGGAAGGT
Organism: Protopterus annectens; assembly: GCF_019279795.1. Classification (NCBI taxonomy): domain Eukaryota; kingdom Metazoa; phylum Chordata; order Ceratodontiformes; family Protopteridae; genus Protopterus; species Protopterus annectens. The sequence goes on from NC_056746.1 coordinate 591,527,914, forward strand.
CAGAAGGGAGTTTGTTTATTAATAATTGGAGAATGAGGGAGGAGGTAGAACAGGGTCTTGGGGAATGTCTTTGTGGTGGAATGCTTCTTGTGCTTATACTGATATTAATATCTTGTGTATTTTCTAGAATAAACCTTTAGTAAAATAGTTTGATTTGCCTTAGGATTACCGTCTAGAGCTCATTGGTTTGTTGCTTGATATCAAATGTCCTGACTTCAGAAACATCCTGCATAAACTTATGTCATGTTAGGCCACAAGGTCCTCTAAACTCCCAGATGCTTGCCTGTAGTCTGCACTCATTTTAGTGGTATAATCCACCTGGAATGTTATGCTTAAGTACCTGCCTACTTTGGGCACTTCCCATTTAAATTAAAAATGGAGCTGCTGCCTTCTCTGTGTTCATCCCAAAAATATGGAATAGGCTGCTGCAGCTACCAGACAGCAAGCATCCAAATCTACCTATAAGCAGAATGTCATGAAGTATGTAAGACTGAACTTATCCCCTTGACTTTAGGTGAATGTGAACTGTTAACAAAACCTTTCTATTCCTTTGAGACATTTACCTGCTGTGCACTCATCCTGTGAAAATGCTGCTGCTGCTGTCATTGTACTATTTTCTCATTCTGCCCTTAACCTGTAAGCAAGCTACCTATGGACTTTGTGCTTCTCCATCTTTTCAGCTATTTCTCCTTACTGTGTGAAACCATTCAATCTGTTGTTATATGTTTACATACTTTTTTATTTTTATATATATATATATATATATATATATATATATATATATATATATATTTATATATATATATATGTATAATATTTATTTATTTTGCCTAATGGTGTATGTTAATTATTTTGTAAAGTGTGTGTGTGTCTTTCGGCTTTTCCCAGTTAGGTGTCGCCACAGCAGAACTCCGGTCCGCTAATGATTGGCAGTAGATTTTTACGTGCCGAGTTGCCAGCTCTGACGCACGACCTTCAATGAAGGTATGCCCATTCACGCATGTCTCCACGCAGAAGACGCTCTAGCTGAGAATCGAACCGGACGGCATCTTACTATGAGGCGACAACACTACCGCAGCACCACCACTGCAGTCTGTTCTGTAAAGTAAGACTGTTTATTGAACATAATTTGAAGAGCATATACAAATATGTATTTCTCATGCATAGTGTACTGCTGTTCCATGCAGTGATGTCAAACTCTTCCCTTCACATATTTAATTTCTGTATTTTTTTGGTGCAACTTACTTTAGCCACTGATGTTTACCTCTTCCATTCAGGTTTTCATTTATATTCCTTCTTTTACTAGACACATTCCACGCATTCCAAATAAGTTAAGCTATTCTTACTTATACTTGACATTGTTTCAAACTAATTTTGACAAAAAGTATTTGCATCATAGACACAACCAGAAGAAAGTAGACCCTATACCCGCCAGTCTTTCGGATCTACTCTAGTACACTACATTTCCTTGCCTAATGGCTTTGTTCCCAACTGTACTGATATATCCATAATTACTCTTATTGTTCTTTCCCTTCCCGTGCATCCCACTTTTTAATCAATGATTTAGTTTTACATTTGTTCTTATCTTTCATTTCTGTATCTCTTACTTCATTCCATATATTTTTTACCTCCTTTATATCTGGCTTTTCTTTCTGCTTCCATTTTATTGCAAAAGTCTTTTTTGCTACAGTAACATTTTGGATATTCTTTCTGGGGTGTAAAAAATGTGTGTGCAAACTCTTCCAAATATCCTAAATGTCCTTGACCATGTGGCATAACTTGAGACTAAAACTGTTTGTTCCCAGGTCTTCTTTGTCAAAGACCTAATCTCTCACTCCAGTTCTGTTTCACCTTACAGAAGGCTCTTTCTTTCTTTTCACTTCCAGAATTACCTTGTATGCTGTTCCAATTATTCTCTCTGCTGTTGCTGTTTATGCCCTTACTTCTAGAGTAAAGTTCATAATTGACCATTTGTTTTCTTGATATGCATTTTCCCACATGATTTCAGATAAGACTTGTATAGTTTAGATTTCTCTTTCCTGTAGATTAAACTCGTCTTTCCCCTCAAACAATGTTTTTATTTCTCCCTCCCTTATTAACTGCTCCCACTGCCTTCGGTTTTTATTTTTCCACTTCTATACATCAGAAGCTTTCTTTGTCTTTATTTGCCTCGGTTTGCCAATTTTGTACCCTATTGGGAGTAAACTGCTTTGACAACGTCTGACCACTTTGAACTCATCTCACATTATAGGCTATATAATTCAGAATCATGGCTTCCCTCCCTGGATCTTTTAATGGCTGCCAAATCTACAGAGTTTGTTGTTCATGACCACCTTCCTCTTTTTGGCAATCCTCCTTTTCCATTTTGATTGATAGTTTGCACCTACAGCAAATAAGAGCCTAAGCTGTTTTACTCTAAAGCATAATTCCAACTCCAGCATACCTAATCCCCGTTTTCCTTAGGGGTTAGCAACTTTTCCCATTGCACCCTCTCTTTTTTTACTTTCCTAACAACATTCTTTCAGCTCATTTCTAAGTGTTTATTACATAGGTCATCCAGCTAATATAAATGTGCATGTCCTATATAGAATACCAGTTCCAACAAAGGATTGTTGAGAGTCCAAGTATTTTAGTGCAGTCCCTTTAACAGAATAATTGTATTTCTAAAAATAATGTAAATCCAGTTCCAAATCCTCCTCCTTGAAAAAGATGGACTCCAGGTAATTTCTTCTACAGATTTTGTTGGCATAAGTGCATATGTCCTGGTAGACGTCTTCATATCCATTTCTTTTGTAAGAACTTGCCACTGTGAAAACAGCTTCTTGTGTTGCATAGTTCCATTTTACTGAGATTGGATAGTCTATGTTGCACCTTATGTCTCATCTGAAGAAGATTGTAGGTCTGGTGAGAGACTTTCCAAGAGGACAACAGTTAAGCATGAGCTTTTTATTCTTGCTTCCTCTGAACTACTTCAGACTCTGTTTTAAAGTCTTTTCTTTCTTCAAAAATTGCTTAAAATAGAAAATGCGTTAAACTTAAGGAAAGATTAGTGATTTGGAGCAAATTTGAGCAGGTTTAGTGCAATAACTGTTTAATGTTGATTTATTTCCAGATTGTGTAGTCAAGGTAGAAAACCTACAGTAGGCAATGGAAAGAGAAAAAAAATCCCAGTTAATTGGTCAGTCTTCATTGGGTGGAAGTACAAAGACAAAAACGAGAGAAACTAATTAAAAAAAATAAAAGAATGAGGGGTCCGGGAGCCAAAGTAGAGAAATTTATCTTTGCAAAATCTTAAGCATTTTCTCTACTGCCAGTAGGACTTGCAAAATCCAGTAAGATAAAACTTACCCTGAAATTGTGGTGCATGTAAACAAAAGACTGATTCAAGTAGAAGACGGGTATGGGAATTCAAAAAGGTTTAGAGCAATGGGAAAGCCTTAGCTCTGCATTTTACCCCATAGTGCTAAGAATTCCCAATTCAGAGACTGTCCTACTTTTCACTGAGGTTTTTCCCTCAGTAGGGCCTCAGCATGAAAAGTCTCTTGAGCAGAGCTGCCTGACAATTTAGTAGTTTGGGGGAGTAGCTGATGTTAAAGTCTACAGCTCCTGATTTACTCAGGCAAGTGATTTGGCTGAGTTAAAAGCTACTGTATGAGGAAAACGTGACCACAGTAAAAAAACATTGTGGTCACTCATTCACTCCTGTGGAAGTGACTATGATGCAGGTCAAGTCCAGTGAAGATGTGGGAGTTGGCAGAGTGCTAGTGTGCATCTGTATGTGTATGTGTGTTTGGGAGGATGTGTCTCTGTCTCTGTGCTTAAAATGTTCCACAGCACTGTAATGTCCCTTTCTGATTTTATCATATGTAAAATAATATCATTTGCAGATGGACTCAATTTTTCCTTGACTACCATACCAATTATATCCTTGAATTTCTGAGACCCTTATTTTCTTTGCCAGTGGTTCTAAATATAATGCAAACAACAAAGGAGAGAATGGACACCCCCTACCTCATTCATCTACTCAAGCAGAAATGATCAGAGAGGACACCACCCACTTACTTTTTGTCTCTGATCCCTCATATATACTCCTAATCAACCTTAGAATTTTATCAAGGAAAACAACTGCTTCCATTGCCTTGCTCATGAAGTCCCAGTCTGCTCTGTATAATGCTTTCTCTGCATCGAGACCCACCAACAACAGTAGTATTTTCTTATGGTCTGCTTCCCTGTGGATCATCAGTGTTCTGTTAATGTTGTCAAATGTTTACCTCTCCTCCACAAAACCACACTGATCCATATCTATCAATTTTGGTATTACTTATGCCATTCTTTTAGCCATTATAGACAAACACTTTATAATCCTGGTTTAGTATTGAATTGGGCTTGTATGAAGCTGATCTGATAGATATTTACCCTCTTTAGGTATTACATCTACCACCTCTTTCTTCCAGGATGCTGGTACTGCTCCTCATCTTAAAATACTGTTAAACAAAACCTTCCTGATCTTTGTCAGTTTTTCCCTCTTAGCATCCATACTTCCACAGAAATACCATCTATTCCTGAGGACTTTCTTGTAGATTGGTTATACATCACCATTTTTATCTCATCTTCTCTTATCCTAACTGTTAGTAATTGAGACTCATCTACCTCTAAGCTTGGCATACTTAAATCTTCCATAAACATTTCCATTTGTATCTTTTCTTGATTTCCATATTTCTTTGCTTTATACAAACTTTCATAAAACTTCCAAAATATTTCTAATACTTCTACAGGATCTCTTGTTATAGGCTCCCTAAGATTGGTGACAGCCATTTCCCCTTTCTGTTGCCTGAGGTGTTGTGCTAAAAGTTTTTGTGCACTAGAGTTATTGGCAAAAAACAGTATAACAGCAATCTTTGTAAACTCATGCATATTATCAAGGTAATTCCTTATTTTTTGTTTAGCATTCTGCAGTTGCTTGTTCTGTGAGATCCCCTCTATTTTGCAATACTTTAACATTTGCCAGTCCCTCTAAATAATTATTACTTCTTAACCGTATCTCCTTTTCCTTTGTTTCCACCCTAGTTTTAAACTCCACTTTTTCATTTTATCCCAGTCCTTAGCTGTATATCAGAAGAAATCTCTGTCTTCTCTAATTAGCTCCTGAATAATTTCTAAAACCCATTCCTTAAATTCCTCTTTTTCACAGATAGGTGGGAAAGCACCAGTGTCTCATTCTTATTTGATTACCTTGCATTTTTATTTTAGTTATTGTTGGCACATGATCTGAAATACTTATTGGGTGCATTTCAGGACCTTCAATTAAATGCACATGTTCCTGTGAAATATAAATTCTATCTAGCCTAGCCCAGTTTCTGTGTCTTGGGAATTAATATGTAAATTCACTCTGAACTCCTAGTACTGAATTCACAACTTTCATGCCATACATTTTCATAAATTTCTTCAAAAATCTACCCTCCTTTGTTATTTTGCCTTCTGGGCCCGCCAGACTCATCTTTACTGTTGCAAACCAAATTCCAGTCCCCTCCTATAAGTAATATTCTTGCTGAAAGCTTATTTCTCCCAAACTGTTCTTAAGCTCCATTTTAGCAGTTGTAAGTGGAGCATAAATGCATGGCAGTATAATCCTCCTCCCTTGTCAGTAGCCCCTTAGTACTATATATCTTCCATTATTGTCTTTTTTATCCTCTTCTATCACTATTGGCGCTCCTCTTGCAACTAATATAAGTACTCTTCTTTTCCTTTGCTACAGATATTCCCCTGAATAACCATCCTAAAAACATTTCTTTATCAAATTCACATGTTCAGTTCTTTCCAGGTGTGTCTCCTGTAGTATAGCTATTTGCACTTTTTTATCTGTAAGACCATTCAAACTGAAAGACATTACAGAAAGCATAATTTTCTTACATAGTTTTTAATCATCATCTTTTATGTATAACTTTTTTTTTGTTAAATGTCTAGTTCCAACTTTTATGTTGCATGCATAAACTGTTTGTCAGGTTGGTCTTTTATACAGTTGTTTCTTGTCATATCCATTTGAGCCTGTGTCACATCTTACAGAAAGCCTTCAAACAAAAAGTAAATACCCCCCAAAATCCTATTAACTTAATAATAACACACACAACTATGTACATCTTCAAATATTGAAGTTTTAGCTGCCTAAGAGCAAAAGTTCTAAACTGTTAGCCACACCCACATGCTCAAGATAACTGAAAAGGAAGGTTTTTCATGATAAGACACATGGTACAGCCTGTGCTTTTAGTAAGTGCTGTCTGGTTTTTGTCTTTATAGCTCTCTCAGCTGAGAAATCACTTGAATACTTTCAGTAAACACTTTTCCAAGCCATTTCTTTTTATTAGATTGTTTTCTGGTGACATGCAAACCAGACACAAAACTGCTAAGGATACCTTGTTTACCAGAAAAAAAACTTACAATATTCAATATTCTTTTTCATTTATATGCTTTGTAGTAGACTTGTTACTGGATAAAGCCAAGGGTCTGAACACAGTCATCTCCCTATGCAAGCATGTGAGAAAGCACACTGATTTTTTTTTGTCATGATCTCATAATCAGACCTTTCCTCTCTCCCTTTCTCCCTTTTTTACATTGCAGTGCCTACATTTCTTAAAAAGGGAGAAAACGAAAAATCAAAAGCACTTGTTGGTATATTAGTATCCCCATTACATTTACATAAAAAAAATGAGAAAACTTTACTCCATAGCTTGCAAAGAAAGTCATGCAACATTCAAATAGTACCATTAAGAAAAAAGAAATTTGTTTTACTTACAGTTAACTTTCTCCGTACTTTTCCCCTCTCCATATTAGCTCTACGAAGATTAATATCATGAAGTAGGGCATATGCTTTAGAGTGCCCTACAAGTTTAACAAAGTCCAAAAAAATCCAATATTTCTAAATTCTCTTGTTCTGCCATGTTTCACAAGTACATCTCTTGCTATTTAATCCCACATTTGTCAGTTTCCAAGTTACTGATTATATTCTCCAAACATTAATAACATGAAGCAGGGCATATGCTTTACAAGTTTACCAAAGTCCAAGGAAGTCCAATATTTCTAGATTTTCTTGTTCTGTCATGTTTCACAAATATAATTATTGTTTTATCATCCCACATTTGTTGATTTCCAAGTTATTAACTTTAATCCTATTCATCTCCATCTCCAAAATCCTGTCTCTACTTCATTTCCAACATATTCTCGATTCTTCTTGTCGACTCTTATATTTTTCTTCCTTCTCTCAGGCATTTTCCTTTGAAACAGTGGACAAGATTTTACAGGCTCAGTCTCTCTCTAGTCCTTATCACCACAAGAACTTGAAGTAGAATGTCCCTCTGTTTCATAGCTCACCCTTTGTTGGACATTTTTTTGTATTTCCTCATTAGCATGTACTTCATCAAAAAATGATTTTGTTCCTCCAGGAAAAAAACACTTTAAAGAAGGCTGGGTACAGCATTTTGAATCTCACACCTGCTTCTTGACATTCCCTAAATAATGGAATATATTTACTCCTCTTCTGCCTGGTGTATGAGTAGCCATTTTCCACATATACTCTACTGTCTGACATTTAGCACTTTTGTCTTTCTGCCGCAGTTTTGTCAGAATCAACTCCTTCTGCTGATAAGACTGCATCTTTACTATTAAAGGTCTAGGTTGTTTTCTAGTAACCAGATTTGGAGCATACACACAATGTGCCCTTTCTATTAACAATTCCTGTTGTGGAATACTAGTCCAGTTGCTTATCTGTATTTTCATAAAATTAATATAGTCTGTTCCTTCCAACTTCTCTGGTAAAGCATAAAATCTCAGGTTGTCCCTACATGGTCTGTCCTCTAATTATATTATTTTTTTTTAAACATCTAATCTTGTGCAATCTTATATTCAGCCAGTCTTCTTCATTTCAGCCTCTGAGTTTTGCAGTTCTGTTACTTTATCTGAATATCTGTTTAAAGCTTCTTCCATTTTTTACAGCTTTTTATTGTTTCTGTTGATATACTTCATCAGTGTTTTATTTATTTTAACCAGGTCTGTGTGCAGCTGCTTTATACTCTCCTCTAGGTTACTGGAAGTCATGTCTGGAACTTGCACTGCTTCTTGCTGAACAACTGCAGTACTTCTCCCAGTCTGTGTTCTCACCTTTTGTAGCTGATTTTCCTCAAGGTACTGTGTATTTTTTTTTCCTGGCCTCCATGCAGTGCACTTACTAGCCATTTACTGAAATTTACTCAGAAATCTAGGCCTTCTTTGCTAAGTTTCTGTTTTCAGACTGGAGAGCCAGAATTAAGCTGTTACTTAATGTACAGCCATCTTGAAAGTCTTTTTGGGAGATTTTTGAGAATTTTGTGGAGGTCCTGTACAAGCTGACATATGTTTGCTCTGGATAAATCCTTTAAAGACCGTTTGAGTTGCTGGTGGAGTGGTAGCACTAGGCCTGACAGAGAGGAAGTCTGATTTGTGGCCAAATTTAACCAAGGATGAAGAATTGCAGGGTGACATACAGGTGACAGCTGGGTTGGTAGGGAGAGTGAGGATACAGCTCTCAGACCCTACATTGCAAGGCCTGAGGCAGGTAGCTAGTGAAGCACCTGATTCTCATGGGAAGGGGGAATCTGTATACCGAGACAAAGGGTTACTGTATGGAGAGTGGACCCCTGAAGGAGGGTCGGAAGGTGAGAGGATACAGCAGTTGATAGTGCCTAGAGCCTACCATCTGACACTTCTAGCCATAGCCCATGATATTCCCTTAGCAGGTCATATGGGCATGAAATGTACAAAGAGACATATTATGCAGAACTTCTATTGGCCTGGAATTTCCAGAGATGTAACAGGGTACTGCAGGACCTGTGAGCAGTGCCAAAAGGTAAGCAAGGCAGGAGACAAGGTGAGAGCCCCTTTAATGCCTTTGCCTGTTATTGAGGAGCCATTTCAGAGGGTAGCTATGGATATTGTGGGGCCTCTGAGTACCCCAAACTCCACAGGGAAAAAGTATATCCTAGTGGTAGTAGACTATGCTACAAGATAACCTGAGGCAGTGGCTTTGTCCTCCATTGAGGCAGAAAAGGTGGCAAATGCTTTGTTAGATTTTCAGCAGGGTAGGTTTCCCAAAATAAATACTGACTGACAGAGGTGCCAATTTCATGTCAGACCTGCTGGCTTGTCTGTGGAAATACTGTGGGGTGAAGCACCTGAAGACCACCCCCTACCATCCCCAGACTAATGGTCTTGAGAGGATAAACTCTACAATCAAGTCCATGCTATGGGCATTTGCAGACCAGTTCAAGAGGGAGTGGGACAAATATTTGCCCCTTCTGTTTGCTTACAGAGAGGTTCCCCAGGAATCCATGGGGTTTTCACCCTTTGAGTTGCTGTATGGGCATAGGGTGAGGGGACCTATAGATTGAATTTGTGATGAGTGGGAAGGTGAGTGTGAATCTCACAAGGAGTCTGTTGTGGCATATGTCCTAAACCTCAGGACAAGGATCAGGAAACTCATGGGCTTGGCCCAGGAGAACCTGGCAGAAGCCCAACAACAGAAAAAGGTATGGTATGACAGGAATTCTCGAGCTAGAGAGTATACTTTGGGGCAGCAGGTAATGGTTCTCATTCCTGTCAGACACAGCAATCTGCAAGCAGCCTGGGAGGGATCCTAGAAAGTGATAAGAAAGGTAAGTGATGTTAAATACATGGTGAAACTGCTAGGCAGGAGGCAGGGGCACAAATTGCACCATGTTAACATGATGAAACCTTACCATGATAGGGAGGCCATTGTGCTGAGTATTTGCAGTGGATTGCAGGTGGAGTTTGAGGGGGATCTGGTGACTGATCTCCTCAGTGAGGCTCGAACTGACATCTCAATGGAAGGGGTAGCAATGTCCCAGTAGCTATCTCCAACCCAGGTTCGAGAAATCTGAGCAGTGTTACAGGAGCTTGGGGACATGTTCACTGGGAAATCAGGGTGCACCCACCTGGTGCAGCACAAGATGGATGCAGGACCCCAAGCGCCTATTAGACAGGCCCCTTACAGGGTGCCTGAGAGAGTCAAGCAGACACTGAGGGAAGAGCTACAGGAGATGTTGGAACTAGGGGTAATTCAGGAGTCCAACAGTCCCTGGGCCTCCCCAGTGGTGCTGGCACCAAAGACGGATGGTAGCACCAGGTTCTGTGTGTGGACTAGAAGAAATTAAATAGTTACAGAGAGTCAGAGGCTTACCCCATGCCTAAGACAGATGAGGCCCTAGAGCAGCTGGGTGGGGCTACGTATCTTACCGCCATTGATTTTACCAAGGGTTACTGGCAGGTGCCCTTAACTCCTAGTGCTAGAGAGAGGTCAACCTTTGTGACTCCTTTTTGCTTGTATGAGTTCACAAAGATGCCATTTAGGATGAAAAATGCCCCAGCGACCTTCCAGAGGCTGGTAGATCATATCCTAGCTGGAAGGTTTGCCCTTGCTTACCTAGATGATACTGCTATTTACAGCCATTCCTGGCAAGAGTACCTCCAATATGTCAGGGACCATTAAGCCCAGCAAATGTCAGGTGGGGTATGGCAGACGTCTCCTACCTGGGACGTAGTGGGGAGTGGGCAGGTTCTAGCCTGAACTTACAACGTGGAAGCCATTCAGGCATGGCCCACACCTGTTACCAAAAAGCAGGTGAGGGTATTCTTAGGGACAGCAGGGTACTACAGAATGTTTGTCCCAAGTTATAGTACCATAGTTGCTCCCCTCACAGACATGACAAGGAAAAACAGGCCAGATAATGTACTGTGGACCCCAGCATGTGAGCAGGCATTCCAGAAGCTTAAAGAAGCTTTGGGAGGACCCCCTGTGTTAGCCAGTCCAGATTACAGCAAAGAATTTGTTGTGCAAGTAGATGCTTCGAACCATGGGGTGGGGGCTGTACTTATCCAGATTTCTTCATAGGGAGAAAGAGCACCCAGTGGTTTATCTCAATCGTAGGCTGTAACCCAGGGAGCAATGCTATGCAGCTGTAGAAAAGGAGTGTCTAGCCATAGTGTGGGCACTGCAGAAGCTTCAGCATTATCTGTTTGGAAGAAAATTCACTAGTTACAGATCACAATCCCCTAACATGGTTACACCAAGTCCGCCAGCAAAATGCTAAGATAAAGCCAAGGGTTGCAAGCATATACGTCAGTGCAGCACCTCAGTGGGATTAGCATGCCAATGCAGATGGGCTCTCAAGACAGGGAATGGGCTGAGGTATACTCAGATAGACCTTAACCCTCTCATGCAACATTTCTCAAGGGTCACTTGAAAAACTAGCTTGAGTTTTCCAGGGGGGGGGGGGGTATGTGAAGATATGTGAATGTTGCCAGCCTAGCTAGATAGAATTTTGTAGATAATTCTGTCATTTGTAAATATTAATATAAGCTACAGGCTTATTCTCTTAAATGGATGAAAATTGTGTTAAATGTTGAACGTCAAAAATTTAACAACAGGGCACTCTGCTGTAAGAAAGCTGTTAAGTCAAGCTTTGTATGACTGATCTCGAACTCGGAGCCGTGGTGTTTGAACCAGGAGATTCTTTCTATTGTTTTGAGGCCAGAGTTTATTGCTAGATTTTACATATATAATGTCTTTAACTGCTGTGGTTTCCTGACCAGGTGCAAGCTTGCTAAGAAATGTAAATGTAGAGTTTCTGTTAGCCTGGGAAACCAAAGAATTGTTAAGAATGATGTAATCTAAAATTAGTCAGCAGGATGTATTCTCAATTTAAAGGACTTTCTCCGAGACAGAGAGAGAGCATTTTTAGATTTTGTCTAAAGCTGCCAACAACTCGCATGTACGCTGCCCTTGCTCTGTATGTAAGTTTATTTAGAACTGTGATTGCTCATAGATGGAAAATAGTAAGTTTAGTCTAGCTATTTTCTGTATTGAAGTCAGAACTATTCTACAGTTTTATTTTAAGCATTTTCCTGTGTCTGAACTCTTGATTAGTACTGTGTAGTAAGGAGTATTGTCTTGTGTTTTTATTATTTATTATTAAATATTTTGAAAATCTTTCAACTGTGGCTGTTTTGTGTAGAGATAATTTAAGCTGTAGAGTACATGGCATGTATATAGTGATACTGGCCAAGCCACTCCAATAGCTTTAGCCCTGATTCACACTTACTGTTTGGATAATAATATTGCACAATAATAATTGGACAACCTTTGGTAAGGGCCGTTTTAGTAGCTGATATTAGTAGTTGGTGGCAGTGATTACTACTATATAGCCTGGCAGAACAGGGACACAGCTGGAGAACATGTGCCAGCCTTCCCGAGGAGTGTCTGTGTGTTTGTATCTAAATCAAATCTTAAAGTGTTTGCGTGTCAGCTACTTAGGCAGGGACATGAAGCACTGGTTGGACAGAGAGGGTGCTGGGGGTTTTAGCGTGACCACTAGGCTGAGATCTGGACCCTGTAGCTGTGCCATTGGGGAGTCTTATTAGAGAACTGGAGAGAATGGAAGAAACCAGCCCCAGATTGACTGTGATCTCTGCGTGCTCTTAAGGGAAATTGTACTTTACTGTGTATGTGTACTTGTTATCCTTCCCAATGTGGGCACCACTTACTGATGTTACTGGTGAGGATTGAGGCTCCTTGATTACTGGGCCAGTGCATGGGCGTCACAACAGCAAGAGGTTCAGTTAAATGATTTTGCCCTAATACAGTGGGTTTACCCAGTGGATGCATTGATTTGCATTTATTTTCTGAGGTAGAACAATGTTAGATCTTCATGTATTTTCAGAAGTAAATAAAATATTACACCTTAGGGTCAGAAACCATTAGTTCCCAAACATTCTGCAAACTAGTGATACCTCTCTCAATTGCACTTCTGGCAAAGGCATTTATATTTAATTTAAATTTAGTGACTTGTCCTAACATCATTTTGGATGAAGTCTTCCATCAGATAACTGAACATATGCCTCTGCCAAGTGGTATCCCAAATGATTACACTAACCCCTTAATCAGCAGCACAAATTACAATATTACCATTGTTTTGCAAATTGTTATTCTGATAGTGTAAGATTATTATATATCTTTTTGTATAGATTGCCAGAGTTAAAAATATAGTTCTTTTCCAAGGCAGATATAGTTGTATACAAATCTAGATGGGTTTTCATTGTCCATGGTTTAACGATTAACTTCCTGTTGCTGATTAGTAATTTGGTGATCATATAGTGCACAGACTGTATTGATGACATGTGCTGAGCCCTTTTGCCTTGCGTATATATTGGGTTCTATTACCACCCGTAGTCCCCTTCGTCTGATATCATCTGCCTTATAAGCCTTTAGCAGTCATTGATGCCACACAGTGCTATGAAGCCATTTAGAACCTATGGTTAAATTCTTAAAAATGTTTTCAGTAGAGCCATTGGTACTATATATATTGTACCTCTGTGGTTCAAGGGATTGCTCATAAATTAAAAGTCTTTGTTGGTGAAACACACACACACACACACACACACACACACACACACACACACACACACACACACACACACACACACACACACACACACTATTCCTGTCTATTAGTTTAACCACAAATTTGATACATAAATATTTTTTCTCCATAGCCGACTATTGGCTACAACCAGCTTTTCTTCTTGTTCACAATGTCTGTTGGACCTGTTTCATCCTTCCCATGATCAATACAACCCATGTCTGGGGCTGGTGTGGAGATAACGATGTTGGTACAGCATCATACTGCTGCCAGGGAGCATGCTCTATATATAGCCCCCTCCCAATGACAGCCCTACCAGCTGTGCAGTAACTTTCTATGGGAGGTGCATGCATGCTTACAAGCATGCACAACCTCTCAGCAATGTAGCACAAAGCTCATCATCTTTTTATGCTGCTTATTGCAGTGAGTCTAGACTGCCTACCTCTCATCAGTTTAGGTGAGATGTCACTGGCCACTCCCTTTCATCCTCCTCTAGCAGCCCCCTCCAGCACCAAAGCTACTAATTGAAAATGGGCCCCTCTGCTTCAGCTAAAATTTTGATACATAAATATTGGGGTAGTTTACAAGCAGAGAAGGAAATAGTTAATTTGATTCCAGACAGGTGTAGCTTTACATATAGAAGGGAGAGGTCTCTAGCACAATTTCAAGAAAGGTATTGACCCTGTATCTTTGAAAGAGCAAAAGACACTAACAGGAAATATATTGAATAGGAGTTCATTTTCTGACCACTGTGCTATATGTAAATATATTAGTAAAGTTTACTTGCATTAATACCCTTAAGATTTTGAACATTGAGCAGCTCATTGCCTGCAACAGTTAGTGAGTTATTTATTTAGCCGTCTGATCATTTTCTGCATTTTATATGGATAAAATATCATTCTTATTGAAATCACGTGTTTCAGAACATTGAAACAAGAAAAGGTGTACAAAAACAAACTCAATTCAACACACATTTTTAAACTCTAATTTAATTCACATTATGAAAAAAAGTCCATAGATGCACATAACTTAACTTAAAAGAAAAGAAAACCTACTTAGTAACATTTTCATTAGTTTCATTCATTTATACATATATGTTTTGTTTTTAGCAATTTTTATTCATTCCAACATTGTATACATTGCTCAGTTCCTGCCTTCCTTTAAATCTCACTCCTCCAGGAAGTTATTCAGCATGTTTTATTTTCACAAATTCCATTTATTTCTATGTACTTTGCTCCTCCTCATTTCTAAAGAACACAATGCCAGTTCTTTTATCTTCTTTTCAATATTAAATACTTCAGTTATAGTTGGTTTAGATTTTGATCTCCATTTTCTAGTAGTTGCTGTTTTTGGCAGACAGTGGCATTAAACTTAGTAAGGTCTTGCTGAGTTTGGGCAACTTAGGTCTTGTATCGCAGCACAAAGGGCACAATTCCGTAGGTACAAACATTTGCTCCCCAACATTTCTGACAAGGAGCTTTGGAGAGATTTGTTAAAATCTGCCAACTCTTTAAATCTGAGAAAAAAAGATCTACCTAGTTATGTAGTTATGTCTATCTTTCCCATCACACCACCAGTATTTGCTGTCTACCTGAGAAAAAAATCCTTTGAAGTCTAATTAAGGCATAAAATACCTATGGAAACACTTCTAAGCAAAAATCCTAAATCTTCTGGACTGTGCTGCATACCTGGGAGCCATTGTTCCTTTGTAAATTGGGAAGAGAGAATACAAAACCAATCTTTTCTACCTTCTTCATATTGATTCTTGTAGTTGTGCAGTATTTTATATACCATACTCATTATACATTTTTAACAGCAGCTTCTGTTTGACACGCAATTAAAAACTCTACCAGAGCTGGTCTGTCACTTTGCACTCATGTAGCTGTTTATTTGCCTATAGTCTGTTATCAGTCTCTGATGGAGAAGGTTGTGTCTAGCCTACAGTCCAAACTTCTGCTTGGCCTCATCCCACTATAATACCTTTACTTTCTAGTTATTTGCTCCTAGTACCTTGGATCCTTTGCTAAACATCTCCAGTAAATTTTAACCCCCTATCGCCTATTTTCTATACACCTGCTTGCAGTTATCCCTGTTAATAAAATCTCTATTCTTCATTTCCATATTGGCTTAGTGCTTGGAATACTTTCTGATAACTGCATGAATCCAAGTATTCTGTATGTCTGCTTTTATTTCCCTTAAGGACCTCCATTCAAAATCCTCCCCTCTCATTTCGTGACCCCCCCCCCATTTCATTGCCATCTCCTTCCATGCTTGTGTTACGTATATGAGCCTTAATTTTATAGCTCTGAAGTATCCCTTTAGATCAAGCAAATCTAAACCTCCTTTAGGAGAATCAACTTATCCCCATTAATTCTTGCCCTTTTTTCCTTCCAAATAAATTCTTTCAACTCTTTATTATTTATCATCCACAACTTCTCCTCTTGTTGATAATTAAGTATTCCTGATCTGTACATAAAACTAAAGGGACTAAAAACATTTTCACTGCTTGTGTCTTACTATCCATATCCAAAATCAAGAGCGTCTATCTTCTCAATTTTCATATTATCTTTTCTTTATTCTCTTCTCATATATCCTTAGTTGCTATAGTAGATTTCTTTTTAATTCAAGACCTAACACTTCATCTGATCGTGTCCATACAGTGTATGGGTGTTGATGAACCAGTTCATGTTTGGGTCATAGTGTACTACTATATTTATATGCTTTA
This sequence comes from Protopterus annectens, assembly GCF_019279795.1. Classification (NCBI taxonomy): domain Eukaryota; kingdom Metazoa; phylum Chordata; order Ceratodontiformes; family Protopteridae; genus Protopterus; species Protopterus annectens. The sequence goes on from NC_056746.1 coordinate 591,544,102, forward strand.
TTTTATCGTCATTCATTTTGCATCCCAAGAGACCTGAAACAAAGTGCTCCACAACACCAAAAAACACCAAAGTGTCCTCTTCTAGATTTATCAAGTACAAAATAAGGTAATCTGCAAGTAAAGCTAACTTTTCTTGATTACCATACCAGTTATTTCCTTGAATTTGTGAGTCCCTTATTTTATTTGACAGTAGTTTTAAATATAAAGCTTACAAGAAAGGGGAAAGAGGGCATCCCTTTTTGTGAAAGGGAAACCTACCCACCTTAATTCTTGTTTCCAACCCTTCATATATGCTCCTGATTAACCCTATTGTTCTATCAGGGAATACAAATGCTGCCATTACCCTACTCATAAAATCCAGTTGTCTCAAATGCTTTCTCTGCATCACGACCCACCAACAATAACAGTATTTTCATTACTTATAGGTGGGGACTAGAATTTGATTTGCAACAATGAGGATGTATCTGAGGGGACTAGAAGGGAAATTTCGGAAGAAATTTATAAAAATATTTCATATGGAAGGCTTGATTTCAGTAGTAGGATCTTGGAGAAAATGTGCATATTATCCCCTTAGGTACAAATGGGCTAGACTAGACAGAAATTATATTTCACAGGAACATGTGCATTTAATAGAGAGCGCTTGACATACATCCAATAACTATTTTTTATTTATTTATTTATTTACATTTGTTGACCGGGAGTGTCCGACTGGTCGTAGGTCCTTTTTCAGCGGATGCCCGGGGAGAAAAGCTGAGTAGTTACATTGGATTACATAGCGATTAACAATTTAACATAGCAATCACTTACAACATATTTACAGATGAAGAACATAGTACATCAGTAGACAACTAGAATCTTTATTTGTGAAGTACATAACAGACATTAACAAATGTTACAATAAGAAGTTCCTGCTGTATAATAAGTACTAGGCTTATGAGCATCTGAGCTTGCTATAATCAAGGTAGTTAGTGGAGTGGAAAGAAAGGTAGTGGTTGGATTGGGTGGGTGATATTCGAGTGGGAGTTGCAAGGGCATAGCCAGCATGTGTTTAGGTGTGCTTTTAGTAAAGTTTTGAAGTGGGTGCATGATGGTACGGAGGTAATTGTGGGTGGAAGGGAGTTCCATAATTTGGCTATGGTGCAAGAGAATAGTGCTTCACCAGCAGAATTATTGGCTTTAGTGATCTGCAAGTGATTTTTGTTGCTGGATCTTAGTGGTCTGGTGATGCAATAGGGTTGGAGTAGATTCTGGAGGGATGGGACATTTAGTGTATGGTTTACTAGTTTGTGGGCGAGTGAGAGTTGATACCACTGAAGGAGGTGAGGGAGTTCAAGCCAGCCCAGTTCAGCAAGTGAGAGACAGTGGTGACTACGGTAGGATGCCACTGTGGCGAATTTGGCGATTTTGTTGCAGCAGGTCTCTAGCTTGTTTAGATCGCATTGCCTTAGGTTGGTATATATTGGAGAGGCATAAAGTAGGGTGGAGATAAGGTGGGAATTTGCTATTGAAATCTTTGCTGCTTTGGTGAGAAGTTGCTTATTTCTGTATAACGCTTCTAGTTTTTTGTGGACTTTTTTTATGGTCATGGATATGTGAATGTCAAATTTTAGTTTGTCTATTTCCACTCCTAGCAATTTGGTGTGTTCATTTGGGTATATAGTGGTGTTGTCTTTTGCTGTGAATTTAAAGTGAGAGTTGTTTTGAGTATGTTTGGTGGGTTGGAAGATGAGTAGTTTAGTTTTGTTTGGGTTGAGTATTAATTGGGCATTGCATAACCAAGTTTCAACAGAGGAAAAGGCTTCCTGTGTGACTTTTTGCAGTTTTGGTAGGGACTGGGCTGAGCAGATGATGGTCGAGTCATCTGCATATTGTATGAGTGTGCCATGTTTGGTGGCAGAGGCTAGATTATTGGTGTAAACAGAGAAGAGTAGGAGTCCAAGGATGGATCCCTGGGGAACCCCTATGGAGATAGGTAGTTGGGGAGATATGTCATTCTGCCATACAATGGATTGCTGGCGGTCAGACAGGTAACTCTGAAACCAGTTGGTGACTGAGAGAAGGACAGGTTATTGAGGACCGAGATGAGTTGTTTGTGTGGGACCATGTCAAATGCTTTAGATAGGTCTAGGAAAGTAGCAGAGGAGAGATAGCCATTGTTTTTATGCTGAAGGATAGTGTTAGTAAAGGAGAATAAGGCAGTGGTGGTGCCATGGTTTGGTCGGAAACCATGCTGAGTACTGGAAAGGAGGTTGTTAGTAAGGAGGTAGTCTTGAGACCTGAGAGTGTATGCATCTCTCTAGTATTTTGGAGAGTGGAGAGAGAATAGCTATGGGGCAGTAATTGGTTAGTTCTGTGGAGGGTCCGCCTTTGTGGAGGGGAATTATATGTGATACTTTCCACAGTGTCAGATCATGCACCAATAATTACTAAGATAAAAATCTAGGATAATGAAGTAAAGATGAGACACTGGAGCTTTCCCACCTACCTGTTTAAAAGAGAGGAATTTAAGGAATCTGAGTGGAAATTATTAGGGAGTTATTAAGAAAAGATAGAAAGTACTCCAGAAGTTATAGCTATTAAGTGGGATAAAATGAAAGTGGAGTTTAAAAATAGGGTAGAGATAAAAAAAGAGATATGGTCAAGAAGTAACGAGAGGCTAACACAGGATATATAATAAGGACAATCTCACAGAGCAAGAAAAGGTGCAATTGCAGACTGCTACAGAAAAAAATAAGGGAGCACCTGGATAATATGAATGCATTTATAAAGATTGCTGTTAAGCAGCTGTTTTTTTTTTTTTTTTTTATGATAACTCCAGAGCACAAACACTTTTGGTACAAGCACTTAGGCAACAGAAAATAGAAAGGGTTGTTGCCAGACTTAGGGAACCTATAACAATAAAAATAACTAGAGATTCTGTAGAGGTATTTGAGAGATTTCTGAAATTTTATGATAATTTGTATAAAAGCAGAGAACTGGAGAAATCAAGAAAAAGTACAAATGGAAATATTTATGGAAGATTTAAATACGTCAAGGTAAGAGAGAGAGAGATGAGGCTCAACAATTAACAGTTAAGATTAGGAGATGAAATAAAAATGGTGATGTATAACCAATCTGCAGGAAAGTCCCCAGGAACAGATGGTATTCTGATGTAAGTTTGGAAACTAGAAGGGAAGAAAATGATGAAGATCTGAAAGGTTTTTCTTAACAGTATTTTAAAAGGAGGGGGAAGCACCAATCTCCTAGAAAAAGGTTGTGGTAGCTGAAATGCAAACAGATGGTAAAGACCCATCAGATCCAGCTTCTAATAGGCTCATTTCAGTTTTATAAAGTGTTTCTGTCTATAATGGTTGAAAGAATAGCAAATGTGTTGCCAAAATTGATCTATATGGATCAGTGTAGTTTTGTGGAGGGGAGGCAAACATTTGACAACATTAATGGAACAGAAGGAAGCAGAATGTATGAAAATGCTGGTGGTGTTGGTAGGTTTTCATACAGAGAAAGCATTCAATAGACTAAACTAGGATTTTATGAGGAGGCCAGTGGAAGCATTTGCATTCCCTGATGCAATAATAAGGTTAATTAGGAGAGTGTACGAGGGATTGGTGGCAAAAATCAAAGTGGGAGAGTTCCTCTCTGATATGTTGTGTCTGAAAAGAGTAGCCATGCAGGAGTGTCATCTTCCCCCTTTATTTGCATTATATTTCGAGCCATTGGCATAGAAAATAAGGGACTCAAGAATTCAAGGATATAAATGGTATAGTATTCAAGAAAATTTGGCTTTATTTGTAGATATTATTTTGTACCACGCCTGAATTGGTTCAGCAATCCCCATATTTATGGGGACATGATAAAATGAAGTATGTAGGAGTATGGGTTAAAATGGATTCTGTTACGACAGCTAGTGTTATGTGGGGAAGAGACTAAACAAACCATAATCCAAAAACTGAGAAACTTGACGCTTTTGCCAGTGGATATTGATAGCAAGATACAAGCAATAAAAATATTTTTAGTCCCACAGATAAAAATATACAACCAGAGTAGAAGTTGTGGATAGTAATTGATAAAAAGTTGAAGGATTTTATCTGGGAGAGGAAGATGGCAAGAGTCCATACCTCTCAACCTGGAAACATCAAAAATCTGGACAAAGGCCCATGAAAAATAGGTACAAATCTGTACACTGACTAACATAAAATTTGCATACATAATTATCTAACCTCGTCCACTTAACTGGAATTGTGGTATACCAACTTTCAAATGCAAACTGAAGAACAGACAAACCAAAATATGGCCCGAGTCCCCCTGGAGCCATTCCAGTGTCCCATTACTTGACTATTTTGCCCCATTTACCATAAACACTGTAATGTGCATACTGCTTTAATTCTACAGTGATTATTTGGATTTTATTTTACATTTTATAGCACAAACACTAAGACATATCTCACATCATCTAAGCAAAGCGGTACAGTCTCACAATGAAAATAGACTTAGCATTAAAAGTTCTCTGCCCTTGAAAGTAAACGCACATTCATTGAAACAGCATTGAAACCAACATTCAAAGAAAATGCTTCTGGCCAGTGGTGGATAAAGATTACATCTGGGCTGTTTTCAAATCATAGGCCCCTTGCACACGAAACATACATATGTTCTTTGATACACCTTCCTGACTGTATTAAATTATATTCCTTGTATAATACAGCACACTTGTTAGAGCGTGTTTTAAATTTATTGTTTTGAACATCTTCCATTATATAAATATAAAAGCCTAGACATTGAGAATGGCTATCTTAAAGAATGTACACGTGAAAATATTGTCCCAAAAGGTCTACGGATATGCAAATATCCAAACAATGTATTCCCAGGGAGTGTTATTTCACAAAGAATTAATTGGTATATTTAATAGATGTGGGTTAGAAGTTTTAAAAAGTATGATTAACGAAAATGAAAGATTGAAAGTTAATTTAACGAAAGAAATGTATTAAATGAGTATATTAAGAATGATTTGATGTTTACCATACCTGCTGAAAAAGAGAATTACACTACAATTATGAAAGGAAGTGTAATGAATTGATAATAAGAAAAGTTAAAAAACTAGAATGAGATGTCCAGGAATATGAGAACAACACCTGTTACCCTGAATGCAAGACTGGTTATAGGGCCTGGGGAAACGAGCGCAGAGATTTTCGAGGGGTTAGAGGTTACAAGTCCCCAAGGGTAGGTGAAGAGGTGTCTGATGTAGATGACTTTAATGAATATCCCCCATTAAGGAGATCCGAAAGATTGAAAAATAAAAATGTGTTCCAACAACAACAGCAATATTCAAATTCTCGGGGGGGGGGGAGCAAGAAGGGGGAGGGGGAGGTACTAGAGATTGAGTGTACCAACTTCCCCGGCTTAGTAAAAGAAAGATTTAATACAGGATGTCAACAACCATTACAGGTTCACAAGGGAGGATTTTAGCATTTATAATTTTAGTAGTATAGAATTGCAGAAAGAACACTTTGATTTGTTATCAAAGGGTAACAAATATATACCCATAAAAAAGGGGGATCTTACAAAGACATTGTTGGATGTCAGAACCTTTATAAGAAAAATTAATTTACAGATATTTTTTAATTGGCAAGTTCCTTACATGCCAAAAAGTTTAGTAAGGAAAAGTGTATTAAATCCCCCCTTCATCCACAAATTAGAAATTTTGAGAGTCTAGTTGAGAATGAAATTAGAAAAAAAACTTTGAAAAGGTGAAATATAGGAGCAACCTTAATACAGAAGAAAAATATGTGTTAAATGAGTTAAGAAAAGATGTTAACACAAGAGTTGTGAAACCGGACAAAGTGGGTGGAGCAATTTTTATGGATGTATTGACCTATGAAGGTAAGATGAATGAAATCCTAAGGGAGCCTGACAGGTATTCATGTATTTAAAAAAAAATGAAATCAACATAGCTTATCGTAGAATCGATATGGCACTAGAGGGGTTAGTGATGGATGGTCTAATAGACAACAAGACACATGGGTACTTAAGGGTGGAGAAACCAAAGATGCCAACAATATTTGGTATACCTAACATACACAAAAATGGAATTGACCCACCCTTGAGGCCCATTGTGTCAGCAGAGGGATTGAAAACCTTACCCCTAGCTAAATATATAGATTCAAAATTGAAGACCTTTTGGTTAAAGAGAAAAAATATACTTGGAGATTTCAGGGATTTTCTTAGAAGTGTAAAGCAGGATTTATACAAAGAAGACATGAAGTTTCTCACTATTGATGTAGTAGATTTATTTTCAAGTATTCCACATGAAGAAGGTCTGGCATTATTGGAGGATTTAATATTAGAGAACAAGATCTTGACACATAATGAATGCATTATAATTTTGCAATTAATGGACTTAGTTCTGAAACATAACTTTCTTTACTTTTAAGGTGAATATTTTCATCAAGTAAAGGGTGCAGCCTGTGCACCAACATATGCGAACATACTTTTGGCAAAATGGGAAGAAAAGCAAGTGTTTAGTTCCATTTACAGCAATAAATGGCTGTTATATAAAAGATTTTTTGACGACATTTAGATTTTGGGGGGGCATCTGAAGAAGATATCCCTGAATTTATGAAATTCCTAAGTAGTACTAGGTTTTTTAAAATTTACATACAAGATAGAAAAGGAAAAGGTAGGTTATTTAGATGTAGTGATTTATAAGAAAAGTTCATTTCTAAGGTATATAGGAAATTACATACTCTAATTCCTATTTACACTATAACAGTGCTCACCCAATGCATCAAAAGAGAAACTTGGTTAGGGGACAATATATAAGGTCATCCCGAATGACATCCAACAATGAGGATTTCATAGAAGAAATGAGAGTTTTAAATCGAATGTTTAAAGCAAGGAAGTACCCAGACTTTTTAATTGAAAGGTAGGGAAAGAAGTATTAAGACTTGAAAAAGTGAAGAAAATAATAGACAGGGAGAACTAGAAGAGAACTTTAACAGAGCTTTAGTGTAATATAGCAATAACCCACGCCTGGGTGTGGGGAATGCTGGATTTACCCACGGTTGGTGTGGTTTGTTCACGAGGGCGAAGCCCGAGTGACCAAACAAAGCCAACCGTGGGTAAATCCAACATTACCCACACCCAGGTGTGGGTTATTGCTATTATACAATGACATTATTTAAGAAAAAAAATAATTACTTTTCTTAAATAATGGCATTGTATAATGCCTCCTTACTGCCCTTCCGCAGCTGTCTGGTATTCTGCGGCAGTTCTGATGTACTGCGCATGCACATGCCTACGCAGTACATCAGAGCTGTGGGCAAAAGCAATGGAGAAAGCAAGATCTCCGTTGCTTTTTAAAAACTGTTTTGCTATGTTAAATGAGTTTAACATAGCGAGACAGCTTTAAAAAAAGCAACGGAGAATCTCCGTTGCTTTTTTAAATCTGTCTTTTTTTAAAAACTGTTTTGCTATGTTAACTGAGTTTAACATAGCGAGACAGCTTTAAAAAAAGCAACGGAGAATCTCCGTTGCTTTTTTAAAGCTGTCTCGCTATGTTAAACTCGTTTAACATAGCGAGACAGTGTGAAGCAACGGAGATCTTGCATTCTCCGTCGCTGTAAAAAAAAAAAAGTAATAGAAAAAGTCCGGGAGACCAGACCTTTTTCCATTACTATAACTCTGATTTACAACGTGCATGCTGACCAATCAGCGTGCACGTTTTTGAATATTTAATGGGGGATTGTTGTATAATTGAATATAATGCAAGTGCTGCTCTAGTTAGGAATGTTATAGACAAAGAATGGGACAGATTTATATCTATTTCAGATTTAGAAAAAATAAGAAAAATTGAAAGTGATATATAAAAATTCTTTGAGCATTAAAAATTTATTAGAAAAGAATAAGAGTATTAGATTATGGAAATAGAAGAAGAAGAAATGGAACTTTTAAAATGTGGGCATTGTACGCAGTGTGCTTACATTGCAAACAAGGAAACTATTTTCTTGGAAAGTAGGAAAATGCTTATAGAGGAAAAAGAATTTAGTAATTGTGAGAGTCTTGGTCTAGTTTACCTGGCAAAATGTGAGGTTTGCCAGGCATTTCATGTAGGGAAGACCGAGCAGAGACTGAGAAGAAGAATATATGAACATGTATATGATATACAAAATAGAAGGGAAACCAATGCCCTTTATAAACACAAACAGGAATGTAAGGATGCCCACTACCTATTTTTTGTGTTAGAAAAAGTGAAAAATTATGTTGGGGGCGGTTTATGGGAGGAAAAAATAGAATACAGAAAACTCTGGTGGCAGGTGACCTTACAAGCTAATAAGTGGCCAGGGTTAAATGAATGTATTTCTATTACCCCCCCCCCCCTCAAACTACGAGCGGTCAAGTTATAGCAGTAGCATTTAGTATTTTAGAACCAGTGTCTAACGGGTACAACAAACTTAAATATTTTCTATGGAAAATTTTGGTTTCAAAGGACGTTCCATAATGAATTAACTGTATTCAATTATTCACATTCACTTTCTTTTATGTACAACATTTTGTAATATTTTAGACATTCTTTGTTTTAAATTTGTGGCATTTTACTATATATATTAGATCATTGTGTATTGGAAATTGATTTTAACAATGGAAATTCAGATAGAAATGTGAGGTCAAGCATTTAATAGGAAAGGGCTACAAAAAGAAAAAAAGGTCCTGTTAAAGTGTTATATTAACATGTGGCCAGAAGATGGTGCTAATGCTTCTTTGATGTCTTACTGTAAGGAAAACAAACACATATTATTCTTAATACATTTTTTTTTACATTTATAAATGTTTTTATTAAAGTTTTCCTTTGTTTTTATCAAAGTTTTAAGTTTTAAATTGAATATTAACTTATGTTTAGGGAATAATTATTACTTATTCAATGGTTTTATTCACATTATGTAGTTTTTTAAGAAAAAGCATTTCATTTAATGGGCTTTTCTGAATGTTAATCAAATATGTTAAACAGAATTAAATGATTGGTTCTTGTGGAATTTGAACCAGTTTAAATATCGTGTTAACTTATTTGAGCCCACATCTGATGAAGTTTTTTAAAACTAAAATGTATGTCTTTTAACGTTCACGCCGTTTCATTTTTCACTAATAAAAAGAGTGTGATATATCTATGACTGGGAGCGTTTAAATTTACCAGTTTTGTGATGCACTGAGAACATTTAATATAAGCAGTCTGGGAGCTTTATAGTCCACCTTCAGGTTCTACTTTTGTGGATTTAAAATGGATTCTGTTACGGCAGCTAGTGGTATGTGGGGAAGAGACTAAACAAACCATAATCCAAAAACTGAGAAGCTTGAAGCTTTTGCCAGTGGATATGGATAGCAAGATACAAGCAGTAAAAATGATTTTAGTCCCACAGATACAAATATGCAACCAGAGTAGAAACTGTGGATAGTAATTGATAAAAAGTTGAAGGATTTTATCTGGGAGTGGAAGATGGCAAGAGTCCATACCTCTCAACCTGGAAATATCAAAAATCTGGACAAAGGCCCTTAAAAAATAGGTACAAATCTGTACGCTGACTAACATAAAATTTGCATACATAATTATGTAACGTCATCCACTTCACTGGAATTGTGGGATACCAACTTTCAAATGCAAACTGAAGAACAGACAACCAAAATATGGCCCGAGTCCCCCTGGAGCCATTCCAATGTCCCATTACTTGGCTATTTTGCCCCATTTACCATAAACACTGTAATGTGCATAAACACTAAGACAGCTCACATCATCTAAACAAAGCAATACTGTCTCACAATGAAAATAGACTTGGCATTAAAAGTTTTCTGCCCTTGAAAGTAAACTCACATTCATTGAAATAGCATTGAAACCCACATTCAAAGAAAATGCTTCTGGCCAGTGGTGGATAAAGATTACCTTTGGGCTGTTTTCAAATTATAGGCCCCTTGCACATGAAACATACATGTGTTCTTTGATACACCTTCCTGACTGAATTAAATTATATTCCTTGTATAATACAGCACACTTGTTAAAGCGTGTTGTAAATTTATTGTTTTGAACATCTTCCAGTAAGCAATGAAACAAAATGCATGAACCAATAATAACAAAACTGCCCAATTCAGAACATTTTCATCATGTCTACTCCAAACTTCTACAATCCACCAGTATCAGTAAATATGCTCAATCTCTGCAGAAGCAAAAGTCAACTAAATCTTGTCGCCTCACAGCAAGAGGTTCTCAGGTTTGATTCTTGGCTGGGGTGCCTTCTGTGCAGAGTTTGCATGTTCTTCCTGTGTTTGTGTAGGTTTCCTCCAGGTACTCCGGTTTCCTCTCACATTCTAAAGATATGCGTCTGGAGCATTTCTCCCTGGGCCTCTGCTGAAAATAGGCTCTGTCCTAGTATGACTTTCCCAGTCAACAAATGTTAAATAAAATAAATAACTAATGAAAAGATAGCAAACAACTTTATATTTCATTGTTTCATCTACAAGTAATGTGCCTGTTGCCCTTGAGGGATAAATTGCCTGTTACATTAAAAAAATGATAAGCTACTAATATTGCAATAGGGAATGGATGGCAAACTGATAACAGGTTCATAGTTACTAGGTATCTCTGCCAAATAGGACTTTCTCAGGACTTCAGCATCCACCCCCTTTATAGTAAAACACAGTACAGTATCAGCAGTTCATCTACATACTGTGGTAGTAGAAGCCACAGCCTTCCGAATCAAAAGCAAGTATTTTTCCTGTTGTGCTACTAACACAAACAGATTTCACAAAAGCAGCACTAAACTTCTCTCCCCCTGAGGAACTATGCAGCACAGGTAATCTGGAGAAAGACAAAATTTATTGGGGGGGGGGGGGACAAAGGCTCAAAACCAGGGACACATTTTAAACATTGCTTGTGCAAGCTTAGAAAATTTGCCAGCCCATTCCAACCCACTAATTCTAAGTCCCCTCTACTTACCTTCTGCTAATTAACACTTCACTGATAGGTTTCCAATCCTCTTCTGACTCCTTTGGTTCTTCCTGCTCCGTTCGCTCTGCGGGCTCACTCCGCTCCCCTACCCTGCCCCCAAATTCTACCCGCCCCCAGCAGCCCTAGCTTTATCCATACATTAGCCACACCCCCTCAGATCATAATCCAATCACCCTCCACTACTCTAGAAACACCTATTCCTCATCCCACCTACTCTACCTCATTCACCTCTAATAGACACCACCCATCTTAGACCACCTATTCTCTAATACTCCAGAAACACACACTCCTTCTCCTACCAACACTGATTTTACCTACTTCCCATAGACACACCACCTAGCCACAAATAACTTTTTTCACCTCAACTCCCACTCCCATAACACATTCCCCCTGCAAGCCTTCAGAACTCTCACATTTCTCCTCTACTTGCTCTCTAATAGTCCTTACATACAATTTTTACCACCTCCAAATATAATTCACCAACTACTTAATAACTACAGTTACCTTCATTCCAACATGCCTCAACAATGCCCATTCTTCCCCTTCTCACTAACTCTACTCTTTACCTTAACCTACCTCTTCCACCTTACACAGCCTAGTTATTCCAACCACTCCCAATCCTACCATGTAACCAACCATCTTAGCTCCTTACTACCTCACTCTAACATCCCAATTTCCCCCCATCTGTGCCCTTTAAATAACCTTCTACTTTTTCCACTTAAACTTATAACCACTCAGAAACATCCTTCACATATAATAGTTTCCAAATCCTACAAAAGCACAATACAACCGGACCTATACTCTAAACTGCCTTACTACTTCTCAGACCTAACCCTATCTCTCATTAGCAGTCTATTATCAGGTGATATCCATCCTAACCCAGGCCCCCCTCCTCAACAATTAAGGACAAGTCCATAATACTCACTGCCTTAAACTCTCAAAGTATAGTTAACAAAATCCCAAACCTCCATGCCTGGCTAACACACCATAAATCAGACATCTTATCCATCTCAGAAACATTGTTAAAACCCCATATAAATGACTCAGAAATACTCCCACCAAACTATTCTATCATCAGAAGAGACAGGTCTCATAAAAAGGTGGAGGAGTAGCTCTCCTCTACTCAACCTCCCTGTCAGTTACCCCCTACAACAAACCCACTCCTCAATTTAATAACACAGAACTACTCATAACACTACTCCAAGTTAACAAACACATATGTATAGTTTCACTCTACATCCCCCCAGGAGATAATGTATCCACACTCGAAGACATCCTCTCTTGTCTTACCAACAACATTAGTAATGAGACTATAATCTTAGCTGACATGAATATTAACTGGACCTCCATTCGGTCTCCCACAAACCCACTTAACATCAACCTACATAACTTCTCATAACTAATCACCTCTATTACACACCCATCAAAAAATCTCTCTGCTGGCAGTATCCTGGACTGGATCTTAGTCTCTCATCCCCACTATTTCTCAGACAGTGGGACCCTTCCCGATCCCCTTGGTGACCATATACCCATCTTCACTCACCGACTCCCCTTAATCCAACGTTGTACCCATAACTATATTACAACACATAATCATAAAAATTTTAATCCATCAACCTTTACTAACTCCCTAAAAACAATAAACTGGAATTGTCTAAAAACACTACCCTTAGATAATGCTGTTGCCCACTTCAACACCACATTCCTAAAACTACTAGACTTACATGCTCCTCTAAGAACAAAAAGAATAAAAACTAAAACTGCTCCATGGCTCACCAAAAACACACTAGCTACTATGCGGAAAAGAGACAAAGTCTGGGCAAAATACCAGAAAAATAAGACCCCCCTCATCCATAATGAATATAAGACTCTTAGAAACAGGGTAAAAAAGCTTATCATCTCTGATCGACAAAATTACTTCTCCACACTTCAAAACAACAACAAAACAAATCCTCTAAAATTCTGGAAAGGCATCTCCACTCTACTTCATCCCAGTAAAACAGTCACCCCAACCCCTGACCCTAATGCCACTGATGTAGACTTAGCTACTCAATTCAATTATTTTTTCATTGAATCTATTTCCAAATTAACCTCTTCTTTCTCCAACAACACACACTCCAACTCGCCTCCATCCTATCCCAACTGCACTCAACCCAACACTATAACCAATGCCACACTCATGTCTACTAACTCTTTACCATCCACCTCCTCTCCTACTCTCATTCCCTCCTCATCTTCTCCACCCCCTCTAATATCCACCTGCTCTCCTACTCTCTCTTCCTCCTCATCCTTTTCAACTCCTAACACCCCCTCTCCACACTCCCCTCCATTCTCACTAAAACCTATACCCACATCTACCATACAAAAACTCCTTCAGAAACTAAAACCATGCACCAGTGCTCCTGATGACATTCCTTCTTACTTTCTTAGCTGAGCTGCTGAAGCAATTGCCTACCCCATTAGCATACTAATCAACCGCTCAATTCAAAAAGATATAGTTCCCCAAATCTGGAAAAAGGCCTTCATCATACCTTTACATAAAGGTGGCAATAACAACAATGTTTCCAACTTCCGCCCCAATCTCCCATCTCTAAACTCCTGGAAAGGTGCATCCAACTTCAGCTCCTACCATATCTCATAGATAATAACCTACTTTCTCTTACACAACATAGATTCAGACCAAATCACAGCACTATGACAGCACTCCTCTTCTTTCTTGAAACTGTAAATAATGCCCAGGACTCTGGCCTTATTGTCTCTACCCTTCTACTTGACCTCTCTAAAGCCTTTGATACTATATCCCATAGTGCCTTTGATACTATATCCCATAGTCTGCTTCTAACCAAACTCTCCAAATTTAACCTATCTTCCTCTACTTTGAACTGGTTCTCTAGCTACTTATCTAATAGATATCAGGCAGTAAAATGGAAAAAGGCAACCTCCTCATTTCTTAACACCCCGACTGGTGTCCCCCAAGGCTCCATATTAGGTCCCCTCCTTTTCAATATATTTTATAAATGATGTCCACAAAGCTATCCCTCTCTCCAATATCATCCAATATGCAGATGATTCGACCATTATCTGCACTGCCTCAACTATCCCTACTCTCATAAAGCTAACTCAGGATGCTTTTTCTACCATTGAACTATGGATGAAAAGAAATCACCTAGCACTCAACACCTCTAAAACCAAATTAATGATATTCACCCCTTTTAAACTCAACTCTCTCAATACAAACACATTCTCTATTACTAGTGAGAATAACATTCCACTGGAACTAGTGACGGTTATCAATTTGGACACCAAGTAATTTGGTCTCTAACTAAAATTCAACTCCCATCTACAACTAAATATTAAAAAAAACATCAAAAACTAGGGATGCTCTATCGACAAAAGCACTACCTTACAACTGCCACTAAAATCACTCTCTCTACTTCCTTTCTTATTCCCTCCCTTCTCTATAGAGCACCACTACTAACTAATCTACAAATCTTCCTGAAAAAACAACTTTCCTCCTGCTACAATAAAATCGCCAAGTTTACTACCAACAAAAAGTCTTAGACCCACCACTGCTCCTCTCTCCAACAACTAAAATGGCTAGAACTACCCAATCATCTCACCTATACACAACTATCCCTTGCACATAAACTTATTTTCAACCCCTCCCTCTGTCCCTCCCTCTCTTCTGTGTTTAAAATGCACATACCTGATAGAATATTAAGGTCCAACAATCAAAATCTATTAGAAGTGTACAAACCAACCCGTCCCCCAGGCAAATATCTTCTCTCACATTTCACATGTCTCTGGAACTCTCTACCTCCATCTATCCGTACTACCTCTAACCATTTTATGTTAAAAAAATCTCTTCATTCACATCTACTTTCCAGTGGGAATGCTGTTGCTCCCACCTTACTTAACTACACTGAACATCCCCATTTCCCCTTACTCCTGCTTACACCCTTGATTTCTCTCTCTCATTATCCATAACTCTCACATTCCTGTTATTACTATAGAATGTGTAAGAATACTCTACCTCTCATATGGAGAACTCTCTTTATGAAATAACTTTAGTAGAAGTTTGAATTTATGTATAATCCCTTTTAATCTGCTATCAGTTTTAACACTGTTAAATTAATTGTAATTGTTGTGCATTGCATTTGTATTTGTCTACTTGAGATTTTTTATAATGTTTAAGTATGCCTAATACCTACTGTAATCTATATTGTCTGGAGCTTTTCTCCCCAGGACTCCATTGAAAACGGGTTAATTTTGGCCCAATGGACTATCCTGGTAAACCAACTGCAAATAAAATAAAATAAAGTATTTTGTGTTACCATGCGTTTCCTGAAAGGTAGCCATTTAAGTTTTAGTCTTCCTATCAGTGAATTCAGTTCTCAGTAATTTGCTAGAAAATCACAAATTTCAAGAGGAACAGACAAAAGAGCTGGTGTGGGTAGGGAATTCAGGCTCTTGCTCCTTGTATCTAAAGTACAGGGTTTGAGCCTGACTATCTCTAACCACCAGGTATGCTTACCTGGGGCATTTTACACACACACACACACACACACACACACACACACACACACACACACACACACACACACACACACACACACACACACAATAATAAAGAGACTTCACAGATGCACAACAATGACTTTGCTTGCAGATAAAACAGCACAACAACAAACAGGCTTATAGTGCTTGCAAAACACTTGGCCAGCCGCAGCCCAGCAGATAGAAGTGAAGAGATGAACTGAAATGGCAGCAGCAAGAGATAAATGGCACTGATAAATGAACAAGCTGAAAAACAGCCCGACACCCCACAGACTTACCAACTACCAAGGCACAACAAGGAACGGACGTATAATGCTTGCAGGAGTGAGTGGCATTCCATTTTAATAAGCAGACAAATGTCCAGCATGCATAAATAAAATGACGGACTTAAGTTATAATGTACGCAGTACAGACTTATGAATACACAGCAGTTATGCAGATAACAGTATAATGCTTGCAGATAATTGAGTGAGCGGCATTCCATTCTAATGAGCAGATAAACGGCCAGCAGTTGCACAAACAAAACAGTGGACTTAAATTATAATGCACACAGACTTCTGAATACTCTGCAGATAATTATGATCCAGCAGAACAGCAGATAAAACTTTTTCAGCCCAGCAGATAAAATAGATAAAATAAAGAGAAGCTTACAGGCGGACTCTGCAAAACTTATGCACATACAACATAAAAAAACTCTTAACTAAACTTAAGCCCACCATATTAGCAGCAGACAACCTCCCAAGTTAATACCTACAAATCACAGCTGATGCTCTAGCCTACCCAGTATCCATTCTGATTAACCGATCCCTGCCAGAAAGTTAAGTTCCCACACTATAGAAAGTATCACATATAATTCCCCTCCACAAAGGCAGCCCCTCTACAGAACTAACCAGTTACTGCCCCATAGCTATTCTCTCTCCACTCTCCAAAATACTAGAGAGATGCATTCACTCTCAGGTCTCGGACTACCTCCTTACTAACAACCTCCTTTCCAATACTTGGCATGGATTCCGACCAAACCATAGCACCACCACTGCCTTACTCTCCTTTACTAACACTATCCTTCAGCATAAAAACAATGGCTATCTCTCCTCTGCTACTTTTCTAGACCTATCTAAAGCATTTAACATGGTCCCACACAAATAACTCATCTTGTCCTCAATAACCTATTCTTCTCTCAGTCAGTCACCAACTGGTTTCAGAGTTACCTGCCTGACCGCTAACAATCCATTGTATGGCAGAGTGACATATCTCCCCAACTACCTGTCTCTAACTGGTTTCAGAGTTACCTGCCTGACCGCTAACAATCCATTGTATGGCAGAGTGACATATCTCCCCAACTACCTGTCTCTATAGGGGTTCCCCAAGGATCCATCCTTGGACCCCTACTCTTCTCTATTTTCACCAATAATCTAGCCTCTGCCACCAAACATGACACACTCCTACAATACGCAGATGACTCAACCATCATCTGCTCAACCCAGTCCCTACCCAAACTGCAAAAAGTCACACAGGAAGCCTTTTCCTCTGTTGAAACTTGATTATCTGATGCCCAATTAATACTGAATCCAAACAAAACTAAACTACTCCTCTTCCAACCCACCAAACATATTCAAAACAACTCTCACTTTATCATCACAGCAAAAGACAACACCACTATACACCCAACAGAATACACCAAATTGCTAGGAGTGGAAATAGAAAATAAACTAAAATTTGACATTCACATATCCATGACCATAAAAAAAGTCCACAAAAAAACTAGGAGCGTTATACAGAAATAAGCAACTTCTCACCAAAGCAGCAAAGATTTTAGTAGCAAATTCCCACCTTATCTCCACGCTACTTTATGCCTCTCCAATATATACCAACCTAAGGCAATGCGATCTAAATAAGCTAGAGACCTGCTACAAAAAAATAGCCAAATTTGCCACGTGGGCATCTTACCGTAGTCACCACTGTGTCTCACGTGCTGAACTGGGCTGGCTTGAACTCCCTCATCTCCTTCAATGGTATCCACTCACACTCGCCCACAAACTAGTAAACCATACACTAAAAGTCCCAGCCCTCCAGAATCTACTCCAACCCTAATCGCACCATCAGACCACTAAAATCCAGCAACAAAAATCACTTACAGGTCACTAAAGCCAAAACCTCTGCTGGAGAAGCAGTATTCTCTTGCGCCTTAGCCAAGTTATGGAACTCCCTCTCACCCACAGTTACCTCCATACCATCATGCACCCACTTCAAAACTTTACTAAAAGCGCACCTAAGAACATGCTGGCTATGCCCTTGCAACTCCCCCTCTAATATCACCCACCCCATCCACCTGCTACCTTTCTTTACACCCCACTAACTGCCATGATTATAGCAAGCTCGTATGCTCATAAGCCTAACTACTTGTTATACAGCAGGAACTTCTTATTGTAACAATTGATCTGAAGTAGGATATTCATTTGTCTGCAACCTGTGGGTTATGGATCCGATATCGGATCCGAACCGGCATAGTTTTCCAGCTATGGATCCAAGCTCTCAGCTCCTCCCCTCACCCATAATGCCCTGCTCTACCCTCATGACCTCAGATCTTGTTTGCCGCGCTGGTAACTGGATGTGGTTCTCATAGCTCTCAGCTAAGTGGATTTTTTCTTGTTCAAGAATAGAATATTTTTGGTTTCTTTAAACTTTTTTGTGTGAAAGTTGTAGGTTTCCTATCATTATTGACTGTTTTTAGTTTAATTTAATTTTCAGTAGTATATTTTATCCCCTCCCCTCGCTGGTACGTAGAGTGTGTGTGAGGCCTGTGTGCTTCTTTATTACTTTACTGTTTTAAGTTACTTCTGTAACTTTTGGTTAGCTTTAGTGACTATGGCTGAACAGCCTAAGTCAATATTCTCTAAATGCTCCGAGTGTGGCCATAAGCTCTCACCGGCTGATGGCCACACTCGGTGTGTTAAGTGTCTTGGGGTTGAACACCTCACATCTGGTTGTTCCATTTGTGCAGGGTTCAACCCCAGGGCACTGAGGGAGCGGAGGTCCAAGCTGGTCTTGGCGGGTCTTTTACCGCCGGACTCGGCTCCGACCCCCGCTCCTTCGGGGACTCCTGCGGCTGCAGCTGTTCCCCCTGTAGCACCCCCTCCTGCTCCTGGGACTCAAACTCCCGCTTCAGGACAGGAGAGGGATGCATCTAAAAAGGACGGAGGAGAAGCACCACAAGCGGGCCGAGACCTCTGTTTCGGCCCCGCCAGCCAAGCGGGCTTCTCCCCCGGCCTCCTTGTCGGTGCGGTCTCCTCCTTCTCGGCTCCGGTCACCTGTGTGCTTCTCACCGGGTCCTGAGGAGGAGGAGACCCGATCTCCGTCGAGGCTATCGAGGAGGCATTCCAGGCCTACCTCGGTAGCCTCGTCGAGATCTACCCATAGCCTTTCGGATGCTGATCTGGACCGGATGATGCGAAGGTTCATCCAGGCCCAGATGCAGATGGGAGTGCTCTTGCCTCCCCCCCCTCCGGGGGGGAGCTCAACACCCTTTTTCAAGCCCATTGCTCCTTCTCCGACCCGCTTCCCGGGTTCGGAGCAACTGGAGCCGAGCAGCCGGGGGGAGGTCGGAGCCGATAGTACTTGGTGCTTCGGATCCGACCATGCCCTCGAGTGCGTCGGACCCGATCTCTCGGAGCCTGGATCCGAGCTTCGGATCCGGGGGGATCAGTGCTCCTTCGGCGCCGTCTGTGTCGGAGCGCACTGTCGCCGGATCCGAGTGCTTGGCGCCGGCTCGATCCACTCATCGGAGCCGCGGGGGAGCCGATTGTCGGATCCTTTGGTCGAGGTCGGCACCCCTGCGGCTTTTGATGTAGTGGAGAGGGCTCTGTTGAGGGTCTCCGGACCCCCGGCACTTGCTTCGGCTCCGTCCGCTCCCTCTGCACTGGGCCAGGCTTCCACCATCCGGCCCCTGGGACAGCCCGTTTCTGTGCCCCAAGTTGCTCCCATGGAGCAAATTGCTGCTTGCGAGGACTCCTCTGACAGCCCCCAGAGGAGGTTCCTCAAGCATACGTGCAAAGGAGGCACATTGACTCCCTGAGTCTCTCACTGAAGACACGGACTTGGAGGAAGGGAAGGCTCCCCACGGTCACCCCGAGGATGTCTCCTTCGGAGACATCATGGAAATACTCCGTATCAGGGGGTGGTCTGCCCCAAGTCTTCCTCGGACGAGTCCGTGTTCTTGGAGGCATTGAAGCGGGCCCGTCTACCTCTTGGGTGTCCCCTGCCGACCCCTGGTGGACCTTATTACCACCAGGGCGTGGAAGGAACCGGACACCGTGGAGCCAATTCCCAAAAGACCTGATAAAATCCTTAGCCCGCCTTCTGACAGGACCCATTGGAGTAAGGGGCCTCCTGTAGATGCCATGTTGATGGCGGCGGCCACAAAGAGGGAACTGGCTCAGGAGAGTCCCTCAGTCCACCCACCGAGCAAGGAGTCTCGGATGATGGACCGCTTGGGGAAGCGGATGTTCAGTTCGGCGACCTTCTCGGTAAGGGCGCTGAACTATTTGGCACATGTTATTCGGATGCAGCGAGACCTTATTAAGGAGCACGCTGCATCCCCTGAGTCCATTTCGGAGGAGGACAGAGCTCTGCACTCCACCAAAATGGCCACTCTTAGGTCAGTCACAAATACTTCTATGCGGCTACTCTCCCATGCTACGGAGGGCGCCGCTAGAGCTGCGGGGACAGGACTGGTCACTAGGCGTCAGGCCTGGCTCCGCCACTGCGATTTTTCTGAGCCCTTCAAGGCGTCGTATCCGAAGGCCCCCTTTGATGGTTGTGCTCTGTTTGGCAAGAGCGTACCCGAGACGTTGACCCAGAGCGAGAAGGACGGGAAGACGCTGTCTGCCGTCGGAATCCGCTTCTCTGCACCCCAGAGGCCCTATTCTAGGAACCAAAAGGGTCAGAAGAAGATGTGGTTCGAAGTCGCAGCAGTCCCAGCCTGCTCCGGACAACCAGTCCTTCCGTGGCAGAGGAGGACAGGGAGGACGCCGCCCTAGAGGCAGAGGGGCTCCCAGAAACTTCGGGTCCAGGGAACCTTTCTCTGAACGGCCCGCGCAGCAACCCTGAGGGGTTGCCCGACTGCTCTACTCTGGAGGCAGTCGGGGGACGTTTTTCGGGGCACCTAGCGGCATGGGAGTCCATAACATCGGACCGCTGGGTTCTCCAAATCATATCCAGGGGATATCGCATTCCTTTCCTTCACCTTCCAAAGATGAAGTCCCTCCCAGACGTACCACCCGGTCAAAGGGAGGCCGCTTTGGCAGAAATTGGCCATCTGCTAGAGAAAAGAGCCATCCAGCCCGTTCCCCCAGACCAGATCGGATCAGGGTTCTACTCCAGGTTCTTTTTAGTGCCAAAAAAGACGGGGGAACTAAGACCAATCCTAGACCTCTCTCTTGAATCTGGCAGTCCCCAAAGAAAAATTCCGAATGGTCACTCTACAATCTATTCTCCCCCTTCTGGGAGAAGGCCACTGGATGTGCTCGATAGATCTCAAGGACGCGTACTACCACATCCTAATGGACAGACGCTCCAGGAGGTTTCTCCGCTTCGGCTGGGAGCCAGTCACTACCAGTTCGGGTCCTTCCCTTTGGTCTCACCACAGCCCCCAGGGTGTTTACCAAAGTACTAGCAGTGGTAGCGGCCCACCTGAGGCTTCAGGGGTGCAGGTCTTTCCCTACCTGGACGACTGGCTCCTTACCGCCCCAACAAGGCATCTACTTCTCTCGGCGCGAGACTCCTTTCTCCATCTTGCTCCATTTCTGGGCATCACAATAAATACAAACAAGTCCAACCTGGCACCCACTCAGCTCTTAGATTTCATAGGGGCCAGACTAGACACAAGGAGTTTACGAGCCTTCCTCACTGCGGACAGAGTTCTAAATCTGCAGCTCCAGGTGCGGGCCATTCTCCATTCATGTTCTGTTCCAGCGGAGTTGGTCCTGAGGGCTCTAGGGTCCATGGCTTCGTCAATAGCACTTCTTCCTCTTGCCAGGCTCAATATCGCATTCTACAGTGGGCGCTCTTAGTACAGTGGTCATACCTTGCTCTCCCCATGCATCATCCCATAGCGATCAGCAAGGCTTGCAAGCGGTCCCTCTTGTGGTGGCTCCACTCCCGGATCTCCACGAGGGTCGCCCATTTTGTGCTTCTCCCCTCTCGCCACGGTGACCACGGACGCCTCCGCCTCGGGTGGGGGCACTTTGGGCGGACAGTCCAAGGCACGTGGAGCGATTCAGAGACCTTACTGCATATCAATGTTCTAGAGATGAGAGCAGTGCTCTTAGCGTTGCTAGCACTTCAGGACTTTCTTCCCTTGGGAACAATTGCGATTCAATCGGACAATATGTCTGTTGTCTGGTACATCAACAAGCAAGGGGGAACAAGGTCTTACCCTCTTTGTCGAGAGGCCATGAGAGTTTGGGAATGGGCAATCTCCACCAATCGCTTTCTCATAGCAACGCACATTCCGGTCGGTCCAACATCCTAGCGGACAAGCTCAGTCGCACCATTCTGACCCCTTACGAGTGGTCTCTCAATTGTCAAGTAGCGGAACGCATATTCGCACGGTGGGGAACCCCTTCATGCGATCTTTTTGCTTCTCCCTCAAACACCAAGTGCGACAGTTTTTTCGCTCTAATACCTCCTCCCGGAGGTACCCCAAGAGACGCTCTGGTGCATGCTTGGCCACCCGGTCTTCTGTATGCCTATCCACCCTTGCCTCTGATGCTGCAAGTTCTTCAGAAAGCCTCCCGGGTGTGTTGCAGAATGATTCTCATTGCTCCGTTCTGGCCTCGACAGATCTGGTTCCCCTTCCTAAGGTCTCACTCGGTGAATCCTCCTTGGATTCTAGATCCCATTCCGGATCTGATATCCCATCCATCCTGCATTCCTCCACCGAACCTGGACAGCCTGAAGCTGACCGCTTGGCTGCTCCAGTTCCACTCTTGATAAGGACTCGGTATTTCTTCACGGTAAAGGCTATTTTGGTGGCGGCTCATAAACCATCCACTAGAAAGGTTTACGAAGCAAATGGAAACGTTTCTCTGTGTGGGCGGAGCGGCAAGGCCTAGATCCTTCACAGTTCCTCTCCCGTAGTGCTTGATTTTCTAACCTCTCTCTTTAATGATGGTGCCAGCAGTTCCACAGTCAAAGTTCAACTGGCGGCAATTTCTCACTATCACATTGGTCAAGAGTCTAATCCTCTTATGTCAGCCAAATTGTGCAAAACTTTTCTTAAGGGTACTTTCCTTCTCAGGCCCCTATAAAGCAAGCAGTTCCTCCTTGGGACCTTTCTTTGGTCCTACAGGCCTTGACCGCTCCCCTTCGAGCCAGCGGCTACAGTGGACCTCAAATTCTTGTCTTACAAGACAGCCTTTTGGTAGCCATTACATCAGCCAAGAGAGTTTCTGAACTTCAAGCTTTATCAGCTAAACCTCCTTACTTGGTTTTTATCCGGACCGTGTCTCCCTCAGGACCAACCCGTCCTTCCTTCCTAAAATCGCTTCTGAAGCAAACATCAATCAATCCATTAACCTCCCTGTTTTCTTCCTAAGTATGAAAACAAAGGTGAATATAGGCTACACTCACTAGATGTTCACAGGCAACTAAGATTTTATCTCAACAGGACAGCTGGTCATAGGCAATCCGACCAGCTGTTTATTTCCTTTGCAAAATTCAATTTGGGCAAGCCAATTTCCAAAGTTTCTCTGTCCCGCTGGATTTCACAGTGCATTTTATTGGCTTATCAAGCGTCAGGAAGGCTCGCACCGGAGGGTGTTCATGCCCATTCAACCCGGTCAGTATCTACCTCAGCAGCCTTCAAGGCTAGGATTCCTCTAGATGATATTTGTGCAGCAGCTACGTGGGCTTCATCTCATACATTTATTTCTCACTATAAGTTGGATCTTGCATCTAGGGTAGAGCATCCTTTGGCGCAGCGGTGCTCCGGAATATCCTTCCATGATGGCCGCCCAAGATTCAGGTAGCTGGGGACTCTGTCCCACAGGTTGCAGACAAATGAATATCCTACTTCAGATTTAGAAGTTATGTACTCACCATAACGTTCCATCTGAGTAGGTGTATTCATTTGTCTGCAACCATCCCGCCCTCCTATCCCCCTGGCCTTTCAGTTTCCTGCATATTACTTGTTACCCTTTTGAGGGTATTGTTGCTTTGGCAAACTCGATCTGAGGTCATGAGGGTAGAGCAGGGCATTATGGGTGAGGGGAGGAGCTGAGAGCTTGGATCCATAGCTGGAAAACTATGCCGGTTCGGATCCGATATCGGATCCATAACCCACAGGTTGCAGACAAATGAATACACCTACTCAGATGGAACGTTATGGTGAGTACATAACTTCTAATTAATGTCTGTTATGTACTTCGCAGATGATAAAGATTCTAGTTGTTTACTGATGTACTATGTTCGTCCTCTGTAACTATGTAATTGTTAATTGCTATGTTGATCAAATTGTTAATTGCTATGTAAATGCAATGCAGCTACTGTCTGTATGTTTTAACTGTGGAGCTTTTCTCCCCGGGCCTCTGCTGAAAATGGACATAACGTCCAGTCGGACACTCCTGGTCAACAAATGTAAATAAATAATAAGTGTATAAAATCTGCCGCCATTGCTTTTTCCCACTGTAGGCTGGTGATAGTGGTAACATCAGCCATAAGTGGTAACAAAAAAAAAAAAGGCCAGGAAATTTGGAAATTAAGAGGGCCACTCGGGGAATTTGTGTTACCCCAATATTTTGCAAACTAAATACCAAGGAATTCAGTATTGTTGAGAGGTATGCAAGAGTCATGTGGGATAAGTTAATCCTTCCAATAGAACAAGGTTTAGGACTACCTGATCTGAAAGGATATTTAAGAGCTTCACAGTTAAGGCTCACATACATAACACAAGCAGAAATCTACAACTCAAAGTGGAAAGGGATGCTAGTAAAGCAGTGGGGTAATTCAAGAAATAAGGACAGAGTGGGAATTCTGGGTGCAAGTCCTTAAGGAGAATAACAGTCATGCAGAATATTATAGTTATAAAGTAGCAGAAATCATGCTAAGAACTAAGCCAACATGGGAAAGGAGAAATGGGATTCTGCCAATAATGATGACTGCAATTAGAGTTGCAGATAATAGTCGGGGGGGGGGGGCTGGAATTTACTGGAGAAAGTTGGCAAAGGAGCCAAGGTATTTGGAACAAATAGATGGGGAAGGTAATAAACTGTGAAGAGGCCAAGAAAACTTTTGGATTGTAGGCTAGAGACTACCTTCCTTAACAGGG
The DNA here is from genome assembly GCF_019279795.1 of Protopterus annectens. Classification (NCBI taxonomy): domain Eukaryota; kingdom Metazoa; phylum Chordata; order Ceratodontiformes; family Protopteridae; genus Protopterus; species Protopterus annectens. The sequence goes on from NC_056746.1 coordinate 591,568,968, forward strand.
ACTGATATCAGAGTACAGACGACGAAAGGGATAGGGAATCCTAAATGAAAGACCTGCACTAGTTGAGTATTTACTTGCATCTAGAACAGAAGCTGCTGTTTAAAAATGGATACTCAGTGGGGCATATAAAATATTGTACAGTAGTTATAGGAATCAATTGTAGGAGGTCAGAAAAGATTGAGAAGTGAGGTTAGATAAGCAAATTTATAAAGAAACAATAGAATGACATATGTATGGCTCCAAAATATGCAACAGACTCGAAGATTTAGGATTTTTTTGCCTGGAAGTGTTTGCATAGGTACTGTTATATCCCAAGCAGACCCCAAAGAATTTTTCATTACATAGAGGGCAAATAATGTAGAAGGTGCAATGGGGAAGAAAGAGGTGCCTGGGTGCATATGTTCTGAGTGTAATGAGTTGGCAGACTTAAAAATTCCCTACAGTGTGCATCGTCAAGAATATTAGGTGAACAAATGAGTGTAACAAAGAAAATTGTTTTTTTTTTTTTAGCCTGCTTACAGGATCTGAATTTTCCAGATGTAATAAGGCCTTGTTAAGTTTAATCCTGGTGGTTGCCAGAAAAGCAATTACTAAAAAATGGAAATCAAAGTCTAAACCTACCATACTTGAGGTAGTGAATATTGTAAGACAGATAAAAGAACAGGAAGTGGGATCTTTAGAAAATGGTAGGAGTAAATTACATAGAAAAGGATGGAAATGTGGGAATAATACCTGCAGAAATGTTTTTGAGGAGGAAAGAGGTTTAAGAGAAGGCAGAAACTGGAAAATTTATGTAATGCTGGCTTGATTATATTTTATAGAACAATATATGTGATGTATAAGGTTTGTAAATGTGCACTTGTTAATATGGTTTGGCAAGTTTGCATGTGTCACAAGTGATTAATTCAATAAAACTGTAAAAAAGGCAGTAACAACATTTCATGCACTCTGCTTTCCCTATAAATTATCCTTGCTCTATTAATGTTGTCAAACGTTCACCTCATTTATCAATTGTTGAACCTTATCTTTTTCTAAATTTGGCATAATTAAGTCTTCTATAAGTATTTCCATGTGTGCTTCTGTATTCATCTGCTTTATACCAATTTTCAAGAAATTTACAAAATACCAGTGTACTGCTATAATAACAACCAGTTTCTACTTTTTCTTGTCTGAGTTGTTTTGCAAAAAATGGTTATACTCTAGAACTATTAAAAATAGTTGCTTAACAGCAACCTTTCTAAGATTGTGCATATTATCCAAATACGTCCGTGCTTCGCTTTTGCATTTTGTTGCCCCTTTTCTTATTTGAGATTCACCTTATCTTTGTGAGTCTTCTTTGCTCAACTTGTATACATACTCCCCATCATAGCCACAGCCTCTAAAAAACACTTATCCACGAAAACAAAAATCCAGTTAATTTCCAGTTCCTCCCCTCAGGAACTCTACTGTATCACCCTCTCCAAGGACAAATGGCTACCAGTCTTCTACAGAGTTGAGCTATCCTAGGGTCTCTTGCTTTCAAACTCCTTCATCCAGGTGCTTTTCCAATTGTTGCAACCAAGCTCCATAACAAAGCCTCCCCCTACAACCTCCACAGCCTCTCCCATTTAGTTCCCTCAGTCCAGACAGCCCAAACTAAACTGCACTGTATCGACCATTCCTTCTTCATTCTTGCACCCAAACTCGGGCAATCCTTCCCACTTCGCCTTAAAGAAATATCCTCTTTCCCCACCTTCAGAGCTCAACTCAAAAGGCATCTTCATCAAAAACTTGACTGCAAGTGCTTTTCCATTGGACACAAAACCTAACTCCTTCCTCATCTGCATAATTTCTTTGATCCTCTGTTCTTAGCTACTGCTTCTCTCTCATATTTACTACTAAAATTAATTCACATTTAATTTTCTATTCTGCTGATATTACAGGCAGTCCCCGGGTTGCGGATGTCCGACTTGCAGACAACCCATAGATAAAACGGGTTGCCGCAATGTGGGAAATAACGTGAAAAAAGTAAAATAAAATCCTTAAAGTTGCCCAAATCTGTGTGTAAGAGAGATCGGGAGAGAGTTAGGGTGATGTGTGAGTGAATGCAGGTATGAATGAGGAAGTGACTGTGTGTGAGATCGGGAGTGAGAGCGATGTGCGAGTGAATGCATGTATGAATGATGAAGTGACTGTGTGAGAGATCGAGAGAGGAAGAGTGAGATCAGTGTGAGAATGAATGCAGGTATGAACGAGGAGGTGACTGTGTGTGGGATTGGGAGTGAGAGCAATGTGTGATTGAATGCAGATCTGAATGAGGAAGTGACTGTGTTGAGACATGGAGTGAGAGCGATGTATCAGTGAATGCCGGTATGAATGAAGAAGAGACTGTGTGTGTGTGAGAGAGAGAGTGGAGAGTGACAGCAAGCAAACGATCCCTGGCAGCAGTTAAGAGGTGGGTGGTTGCATAAGTGGAGGGGTTAATTATGGAATAGGTAAAGTAGGGTTGTGTGTGTGTGTGTGTGTGTGTGTGTGTGTGTGTGTGTCGCCCCTCTCAGCTGTCCAGATTTTCGCAGAATGCCCAGAATTTTGCCTAATATTTTTGGTCTACTTCTCATAAAACTTGTGTTTTCTGACAAATCACTGGCAAATCATTGAGGATTAAATTCAGAAAAAAATTCCAAAGATTTGAATTTCAGACCTCATACACTTCTGAAAATTCATGCTAATGCAAAACCTGTTATTCTGCCAACTTTCTAAGTTTGTAAGAGCAATATTTAAAAAGTGTCCCTATTTTGTGGACTTTATCCCCCCCCATCATTTATGTTTTTTTCCAGATTTCTTGCTCAAAGAGGTTGAGAGGTATGGTGTCTGTGTGTGTCTGTGTGTGTCAGAGGACTTCATATTCCACCCATATCTCTCAACCTCTTACAGCAAGAAACATGGACAAAGCTATAAATAATGGGGGTGGGGGGGGGAAGGCCCAAAAATAGGGACACTTTTTAAATGTTTCTCTTACAAACATAGAAAGTAGATAGAATAACAAGTTTTGCATTAGCATGAGTTTTCTGTCCTGAAGTCTGCAACTCAAGTAACTGCCATTATTTTCTGACTACAACCCTCAATGATTTGCCAGAAAAACGCAATTTTATGAGAAACAGACCAAACATATGGGGCAAAAATCTCTACAGTTGAGAGGTATGGATTTGCATACCTCTCCTTTTAGCTCAAAGAACCTGGATAAGCCTAAAATTAACAGGTGACAATGGCTTATATGATTTGTGTTCTGTGTCTGTATGCGTGCGTGTGTCATTCCTCTAAACCTCTTGGAGCAAGAAATCTGGACAAAGCCGTAAATAAAAATGGAGCAGATGCCCAAAAATAGGGACAATTTTAATAAATATTGCTCTTACAAACTTAGAAAGTTGATAGAGCTACAGGTTTTTGCATTAGCATGACTTTTCTGAAGGGTATGAATTCTGAAACGTAAATCTCTATCATTATTTTCTAACTTCAGTCTTTAATGATGTGCCACTACTTTTGCTAGACAACCACAATTTTATGAAAAATGGACCAAAAATATGAGGCAAACATTTGGACATTCTGCAAAAAATCTGTACAGTTGAGAGGTATGGTTTGTGTATGTGTGTGTGTGTGTGTGTGTGTGTGTGTGTGTGTGTGTGTGTGTGTGTGTGTGTGTGTAGAAATAGTCCTCATAAGCACTGCATTTAATAACAAGATGCCTTAAACCAACTATGTTGATAGTAAGGAAGCATAGCTATAGTATACTGTACTATGTTTAAGATTTTTTTATTTGGAAGCGTTTCTAAAGTATCTTATATGGAAAGAAAAGTAAAAAATACTAGACTGAGGCAAACATTTGACTAAATGACATTTAATAAGAACCATGCTACTCAACACCAGGAGTTTAAATCTCAAAATGCACGTGCTCGAAGCACTCCTCAGTATGGAGAACGTCGACATCTGTGGAGTAACTGAGACCTGGTTCAAGGCTGCAGAGAGCACCCCTGCACTACCGGGCTACAACTCATACTACACATTTCGGCCACAGAACACGGACCGAAACACAAAAGGAGGGGGTGTATCCATATTCATCAAGGATACCTATCCCTCAAGGTTAGTCGCGCAGCATGATACCTCTGAGATCATCCATGTGCAACTAATATCAGGCAGATCTGCAATGCAAATTGTGGCCTGCTACAGATCACCCTCCATGACCCAGGACCACCGCTCTACCTTTCTGGAGACACTGGAAAACATGAAGGTCCTACCAAACACCCTGATATTGGGCAAATTCAATTACTCTAACATTCACAACTACTAGAGTACAATTTCCCAGGCCCAGCGCTTCCTGGAATTCATCAACTCAAATGCCCTGGATCAGCTGGTAAACTCCCCTACCAGAGGTTAAAACATATCGGACCCAGTTATCACCAACATGGGCGACAGGTATTCCACACCGGAGGTCAACCTGTCACTGCTTAGATCAGACCATAAACTAATCACTCTGGATGTCCACACCCCACCACCACCCCCAACTAAGGAAACCACAGTAAAGAACTTTTCTAAAGCAAACTTCACCTTACTTAAGACAGAGGTGGGAAGTTTCACAGCCCCCACGCTAAAGGATAACGATGCCCAAGATGCAGAAACCTTTACTGAGGAACTCTATGAGCACCTACAAGGATGCATGGATCGTGCCATCCCTAGCAAAACCAAGACTCGCTCCTCTAAGAGAAGGAAACCAGTTTGGTGTACCCCTGCAATAAACAGGCTATACAATAGAAGGAGGAAACTAGTTCAGAAAAAAGCAAATCCCAAGAAGGAAAGACATCCCTGATCAGTATCAGTAAGAAACTGAGATCCCTCATGAAATCATCCAAGGCTAACTTAAAAAAAAAAAAAAAATAGCCAAGGATTCAAAAGATAACCACAAAGCCTTCTTTAGCTATGTTAAGGATCTAAGTGGCAACTTGCACATATGCACTGAACTAGTGCAAAATAGCACAAAATATACTGAACCTACTGATATTGCCAACATCCTGGCAGATGGATTCAGTGCAGACTTCACCCACGCTCACCTTCAAAAGGGCCCATAACAATACCAGAAAAGTGTAGTGTCCCAAAAATCACAGACGCACAGGTGAAAACCGCTCTTTCAAAAGCCAAAAACTCAGCGTCAATGGGACCAGATGGTGTACCAGGCTGTGTCTTGCACGAACTACAGAACAAACTAACCCCCCACCTAAACACGGTGTTCAACCTCAGCCTCTCCATAGGCTATGTGCCCATAGAGTGGCACACAGCAATGGTTATTCCTCTCCACAAAGGAGGGGCCACAACTGACCCTGGTAACTATCGCCCTATAAGCCTGACTAGCCTGGTCTGCAAGGCTGTGGAGCGTGTCATCATGGAACTCATTAACAAAGACATTGGGAACCTCCAAACACTTGACCCGATCCAGTTCGGCTTTAAGGGCAGATCATGCCTACTAAACCTGGTGGACTTCTTTGAGACGGTCACCAAGGCCATAGACGAGGGAAAGGTGGTTCACACAGCCTACCTTGACCTCGCCAAGGCTTTTGACACCATTCCCCACTCTGGTATTACAGAAAAACTCACCAGCCTGAACATAATCCCCTACGTCATGAGATGTGTTGCCAACTGGCTTACAGACAGAACTCACACGGTAAGAATAGTGGGCTCCAGGTCTGACTCTAAACCAGTCACAAGTGGTGTCCTGCAAGGCTCGGTCTTGGGGACCCTACTGTTCAGCATTTACTTCTCAGAAGTACAGGCAAACACAGGTGGACTATGGCTAACCAAGTTCGCCGATGACTGCAAACTGGAGCCATAATTGACTCTCCGGCTGACACGGACATCCTCCAAAAGGGCCATACTGAAACGGACACCTGGTGTCAAAGTCATGGCCTCAAGCTAAATGCCAAAAAATGCATAGTCATCCCATTTGGGAAAAACAAAACACCCACGAACTACCACATAGGTGGCATCCCCTTAATACAGAAGAGGTAATAAGAGCTCTGGGGACCCAGGTAGATAGTAATCTCTCCTTTGACAATCATATTGCCAAAGTAGTTAGGAAATCTTTCTGTGTGGCCCATCTCATTACTAAAGGGTTCGCATCTAGAAATAAAGAGGTTATAGTGCCCCTCTATTCGTCACTCATTAGACCTATCAATGCCCCATTTGGGATGTACCTCACAAGACACTTCCAACAGCTGGAAAGACCACAAAAGTACCTCACCAAGAGGATTACTGGTCTCAAACATATGTCCTATGCAGCCCGACTGAAAAAACTCCAGCTGTACTCAGTGGCATATCGCTTACTCAGAGGAGATCTCTGCCTGACTTACAAAGCCATGTCCAACTCAGAATTGATGGACATGATCCACCTAAAGAAATCCAAGTCACTGCGAGCCACATACTCTAGTGAGCTAAACCTCGCCACAACAATAAGTAGAACATGCTGGAGGGATAGATTTCTGTCACAGAGACTCCCCATGTTTTGGAACAAAATTCGAAATTACATCAGGCAGAGCCTCTCACTAACACTCTCTCCTCAAGAGACACCTTGACGAGTGGATGGGTAACAGAACATATATACCCCTGGGATCACTTTGGTGGCTCTGCTTGACAGAGGATCAGTTAATAAATGGGGAGGTGAAAGCTGACACACTCTGGCTAGGCTTATAAATGCCCTCAGGCAGATAGCCTAGTACCTACCTATGAAACCTATATGTATGTGTTTCGACTTGCATACAAATTTGACTTGAGGACAGACTAAAAAATGGATCTCGTCCTTAACCCAGTGACTGCCTGTATTTACATGTTGTATCAATGGTCTATGGGATTATCTACCTTTTGTGATTTACTCTGTTTATGAATTTGTTCTATTTTCTTTTTTTTTGTGAATCTCTTCACCTGGGCCGTGCCTGCAAATGGTCTGTATTGATTGTTGTACTACCCCGGTAAACAAACTAAAGTAAATAAATAAATAAACCCCTCTAAACAATTCGTATTACTTATGTTTTGCATCAGTATTTTTTTCTTGTTTTCTTGATGTTCATTGTGTTTCACTGCTGCAGTCATTACAATTGGGTTATTCTGCTGGCAGGCTACCCACAGTCGGCCTGAGTTCCAAATTCTAGGTCCGGTGTCGGTTGCTGTTGCTTCTTCCCTGACGTCAGTGTGCCAGGGGTATAAAAGATGCAGCCAACGCCATTTTCTCCAGTCTTTCTTGACGTGCGGTGCCCGGAGCAAAAGCAGTTTGCAAGTGCCGGTCGGCTGACTCCTGAAGTTTTCAAATTCGAATTTCAGATCCGAAGTCTTCATTAAAGCTAAGTACCCCGTTGGGGAAACTTTTTTTCTTGCTCCAGACCGATGTCAGAAAAAGTTAATAACTGTATTTCTTGTGGGAAGCAAATACCTCATAAGGATTTTCATTCTTACTGTATTCCTTGCCTAGGCCCTGACCGTAACGTTGCTAGTTGTCAGTTTTGTGCTAGATTTAACCAACGCACTATTAAGCGTCGGTACGATTTTGCATTCCGTTACTTTGGCAGAAGATTTAATTATATAATGCCGTCGGATCAGCCCACTACCGGAGTTTACAAAAAAACGAAAAGAAAAATTAAAGGACAGGCATCCAAGATCCAAAACCGATGACGAGGCTTCTTCTAGGCTTGTTGTCAGTTCGCCAGTTCTCAGTGAGGCATTTTCGCAGCCCCTGATGCCCGCTACCTCAGAGCCACAGGCCGCTTCCGACTCCCACATGGAGCCGACTGGGCCTCTGGAAATTCAAGGTATTGGACACTCGGAAACTATTCCCTCAGATGGGTCCGGAGCCGCTGAGCAGGCATCGGCTTCTGAGGGTGTTTTCAGGCCTACACAGTTATATGTGAAACCTACTTCAGCTACAAAGACTAAAGCAGCTCTAAAGACAGAAACAACTACAGCATTCACCTGGACAGGCCTCCATGGCTAAAAACAGATGCTTAAAATGGCCGAAGACCTTATTACTTTAATCAGGGGTTCCCATTCCCCTCCTGAAAAGAGGCCTAGGCAAGAGTTAGAATATGAATCTTTAGACCAGGTTTCCATTTCCTCTGATTCCACCTCTGAACAGGATTACTCTATTCCTCCCTATGAGGATTCTGATGCTGAAGAATCTATTCCTTCAGCCTGTCCTCCTGAGGATTATTCTTTTGGGGCAACACTGCATACTATGAGGGAGCATTTCCACTGGGAGAGCCAAGACTACTCAGAATCCAAGAAAAGGCTCAGAGATTTCCTTTTATTGCCCCAGCACAGGCCCCTTGCTATCCCGCCTGTTTTAGACATTGTAGATGATGTATTTTCACAGTCCAGTTTTTCTCCAGACTCTTTACCACCAGCCCCTGTTAAGCCAGACCGATACTACAGGGTTCCTGATTCTCATAAATTTCTCTATAAGAACCCTGCAGCTGACCCAGAAACCATCTCTCAGGGTCCCAAAGGGGTCAAGGCTTGTACTGCAAAAAACCCTATTCCCTTTGATAGGGATTCTAGGGCCCTAGACAGATTGGGCAAAAAGATTTATACCTCTGCTACCTTAGCTTTAAGAGCCTTAAATTGCCAATTTCATATGCTTAAGTATCAGCAATATCTTATATCTTTGCTTAAACAGAAAATGCCAGCAAATACAGAATGTGCAGACAATAAAGAAATGCAGGATTTATTGCATGCAGCTGAACAAGTAGGAAAGCATACTTTGCAATGTGGTTTTGATTCTCTTGAGGCTTCCTGCAGGGCCGCTGTTACAGGTTCTGTCATTAGGAAGCATGCTTGGTAAAAAGAACAAAATTTGCCGGATCATGTTAAAGCAAAACTATTAGACGCTCCTTTACAGCATGATACTTTGGTGCTAAAGCAGAAGAGGTGTTGAAGAAAATGGAGGACAAAGCTAAATCTATGAAAACTGTCAAGGATTTCTTGCAGGTACAGCCTCCCAGATGTAGCAGGAACTGGCCTACAAAAAACTGGTCCTTTCCAGTGTCAGATAGACCACAAATGGGCAGATACAGACTCCCCAGAGGCAGATCACAGCCCCAAGGCTCATACAGGCCTAAACAATGGGGTGTTTCTACCTCCAAGAGCGGAGAGGAAAAATCACAGCCATACAGGAAACAGTCTCAATGACTTTCCACTTCCAGCACCAAGCACTTATCTTTTGGCAGCCCCTTTGGGGGGAAAGCTAGCACTTTTTTCACAAAATTGGCACATGATCACCCAGGACAAATGGGTTCTAAATATAGTTTCACAAGGCTACAGGTTCCACTTTCACATCCTGCCAAGGTAAAACGGTATGCCAGACCTGCCACGCAATCAATGGGCAGAGGCACAAAAACAAGTTTCATCCCTCATGGACATGAGGGCCATTTAACAAGTACCAGAACAAGAGCAGGGTCAAGGATTCTATTGAAGACTGTTCTTGGTACCCAGAAAAGACAAAGCCTGGAGACCAGTACTGGACCTATCTATTCTAAATGCATATCTGGATATTCCAAAATTCAAAATGTTGACTTTAGCAGCTTCTGCCCATGTTGGGCAAGAAGGCTTGGCTTGTGACTTTAGATCTAAAAGAGGCATACCTGCATGTCCCAATCAGGCAAACACACAGAATATACCTCAGATTCAAAGCTGGCTCAATGCCCTACCAATTCTCTGCACTGCCCTTTGGCTTATCTACTGTGCCCAGGGTCTTCACAAAGTGCCTGGCACCAGTAATTGCATTTTGCAGACAAAGAGGAATATAAATATATCCTTACTTGGACGACTGCCTTATTCAAGCGGAGAACAAGGACATTCTACTACAGCATCTGGCGTTTGTAAAAAGATTACTGACAAGTCTAGGGTACACAGTAAACGAGAAGAAATCAAAACTTGTACCCTCTCAAGAGATAACATTCCTGGGTGCAAGCTTAAATACAACTGCCCAGATGGCTTATCTCACACCAGACAAACACAGACAACTGACTACTTATTTCAAAATGTTGGCAACAAAGACCCAGTTATCTGCAAGAAAAATTCTGCAGGCCTTGGGTTTCATGGCATCCTGCATTCTGCTAATTCCATATGCAAGACTGCATATGAGGAAACTTCAATGGTATCTAAAAAGTGTTTGGACTCAACATTGTCACAGCCTGGAAACAATAATTACCCTCATTCCCTGCCTACAACAGGAGTTTTGATGATGAGCAAGAGCCTGTCACCACAACACAGGACAGCCATTCACCTTATCCACAGCCAGGCAGACATTGACAACAGATGCATCAGATTATGCCTGGGGGCCCCATATGGCAGGAAGATGTATTCAGGGCACATGGTCCGCAAGTCAAATGCATCTACATATCAATCAAAAAGAGATGCTAGCTGTTCAGAATGCCCTAACAGCCTTCAAGGATCAACTTCATCCAGGACAACTACTAATAAAGATGGACAATACTACAGTCATGTGGTACATAAACAAGCAGGGAGGCACACATTCCTACCCCCTCTGCAGGCTAGCCATGAACTTGTGGCACACAACATTGACTTACCAAGTACATCTGCAAGCACAATTCCTGCCAGAAAGGAAAATACTCTGGCAGATGAACTAAGCAGAAACCTAATGGATCCCCACGAGTGGAAATTGGATCCACAAGTCTTCAGCATGATAACAAGGACCTGGGGATGCCCGAACATAGACCTATTTGCCTCCCCTCACAACTACCAACTACAAAGATTCTGCACAAGGACTTCTCACAAGCAAGCATGGAAAGTGGATGCTCTATCTTTCAGCTGGAAAAATCTAGCAGTATATGCCTTTCCTCCTCTGCCTCTCCTCCCCTGCCTCTCCTCCCCAAGGTACTCCTCAAGGTCAGACAAGAGAAACCAAAAATGATACTGATTGCCCCAGACTGGCCCCCAATACTAAAATTCCTCACTTACTGACCCAACAAGACAGTCAGATACTGCACAGCCAACTCATATCCTTAAACCTGGTGGCATGGCAGATAATATAGCCTCAAGACACACCTCTCTCTGAAGCAGTGATGGATGTTATTTTGGAGACCAGGACGCCTAGCACCAGAAAATCTTATGCAGACAAATGGAAGAGATTCTGTGCTTGGAACCAAGCACAAGGTATTGACACGATTGTTCCAAATATTCCTCAGATTTTGCAATACTTAACTGAGATGCTGGATAAAGGCCTTTCCTTTTCATCAATTAAAATTCATGTCTCTGCCATTTCAGCTCATTACAATACAGAACCACCCATTTTTTCTCATCTGTTACTAAGGCAGTACCTCAGAGGGGCCAAAAACATAAGACCTCCAAGGAGAGCACCAATACCTGCATGGGACCTTAACTATGTCTTGGAAAAACTCACACTGCCTCCGTTTGAGCCAGCTTCTGCAGCTGACATAAAATTCTTATTCTGGAAAAGAGCTCTGCTCCTATCAATAACCTCCGCTAGAAGAGTCTGAGTTACAGGCACTCATGGCTGTGGAACCTTTTATCATTTTCCATCCTGACAGGGTTTCGCTGAGGACAAACCCTGCATTTATGCCTAAGGTAGTGTCCAGTGTGGCCCTTAACCAAACAATTCATTTGCCTACTTTTTATCCAAACCCACAGAATAAGAGTGAGAGAATTCTGCATTCTTAGGACATTCACAGACAGCTACGCTTCTACTTGGACAGAACTAAAGCTTTCAGAAAGACTGATCAACTTCTAGTGGTATATGCTACAGCATCACAAGGAAAGCCTATCTCAAAACAGACTATTTCAAAGTGGATAGGCCATTGCATTCATTTCTGCTATTCACAGCATAGCAAATCAGTGCCTAAGCGCATTAGGCCACATTCAACCAGAGCAGCACCCACTTCAGCAGCCTTCCTCAGAGGAGTACCAACCAAAGACATCTTAGAGGCTGCAACTTTAAGTTCAGTGCATACCTTTACAAAGCACTATAACTTACCTCTCTACTCTAAATCCAGGGCAGGCTTTGCCACTGCAGTTCTGCAGGGCCTTATAGCCTCTCCTAATCCGATT